>NC_065542.1:42029655-42333941 GCF_932294415.1 Quercus robur
ATTCTGATCTGCAAGTTCATTTTTTTACATCTTTGCTGGCAAAGATAATACGTTTTGCTTGTTTCATTCGTGATACTATCTCCTAAACCGGGTCTTATAACCACACCCTAGTTGGGTGAGATGGGAGTCCATACACGTAAGTGCCTTTTTTTTTTAGAATTACACGTAAGTGCTTGGGAGAGTAAGGGCTGTGAGTTTAAGCTGTCAGGATATATTACGTAAGTAACAATTTATAACAATTTTAAAAATATATATTATGTAAATATTTCTAACCATTTCAAAAATAAATAAATAAATCAAGTCTTATGAAATTAGAATTGACACGTAAAGATATCTTACTTTGAGAGTTCCAAAAAGAAAATCGTAGCCACCAAGTCTCCATAAGAATTAAATTATTCAGAGGAAGCATGTGTATTTATTATAAAATAATTTGGGTTCAGTTAATGGGTTCCTTTAGATTACTTGTTAATTGACCATTTTAAAAAAAGTTTTAATACCATTTTAATGGAAAATATAAAAAATTATTAAAAGTTTTTTTTTTTTGAGAAGTTAAAAAAAAAAAAAAAAGTTACTTTTATCTTATCCTATTAAAAGTTTCTAAAAATATTTCCTAAACTAATACCTTTATAAGGCATCAGTTAACTTTTTCCAAATAATTTTAATGATTAAGGCCAGAGGATGGTTATTTTAATGACACGTGGCTTGGTAAACATAACATGTATTAATTTGGTAACCTTCCCATGTGCCTTAGCAAAATATGTTATGTGTAAGACACTTGTCAAACATATGAGAGGATTGGAAGAAACTTGTTAATAATACTAGCTTCTGAGTATGCGCTCATGCGTATACTTAGAGACTCTTTTATTTTTTTGGTAAAAGTTAATGTAGGGACTGAATTTGGATTGGACCCAGTATAGGATTGGGTTTTAGCCCAACAAGCCTAAACAATAAATTTGTAGAGCGTGGGTGAAAAAACTAATCTTGCTCCAGAAGAAAGACAATAAAAGTTGCTGAATTAAGATCATTAAACACAAGTAAAATAAGAAAATTTGTCCTCGGCACGGCCAGAGGAGCTTATGTTATAATGTCTTGTTTTTGAACAAAGTTACAAAAGTTTACAGTATTATTACAAAGATTTCTTGATTTTTCCTGATCCTCCTCTTCTAGGCCATCTTCTGATGCTATATATTACAATCTTGGTATCATTCCCACCATACATGTGTATGTTAGATTCTAGGAACTCCTTCTTGTTCCATCCAACACCTCCCAAAACCATCAACTAGTAACTGTAAGGCTGCTTGACCACTGTTTAGGTGTAAGGCTGCTTGACCACTGTTCAGGTATCACCTCCACATTAATGCGGCCAGAGAGTTAGTTGGGAGACATTTAATGTGGAGGTAGTAGCTTTTGAAGATATTTGTTGCACCTCCTTTGCTTATCTCTTATCCAATGTTCGACTCTTAGTTTTGATACAACCTTGAAGAGGGTCCAGGATGATAAGACATTCTTATTGATCTCGGATCTTCGTTTTCGAGATGACTTTTCTCCTCGGACGTATTTTGGACTATCATATACAATCTTTATTCTTTCTTCTTATACCATTTCCATTATAACTTTATTTGATCATCCTCGGATTGATTAATATCCTTGGATTGGTTAATATCCTCGGATTGGGCCATAGGCCCAATTCATACAGTTTTAATAGTACCTTCTAGATAATTGGTCCCCACAATAGCTCCTCAAAATCTTGCTTTCCGACTCCTCGAGAGGAAAGGAGGATTTTGATATCCTCAATCCATCCCGTTTATGGTTATGCCTTCCCGAACTCCCAAGTGCCTTTTTACCTGCTCAAGGCACGCTCCTGACGCTTCGGCGTCCATAGCATGCCATCATTAAATTTTGGCGACTCCCTTGTCCCTCACGTTCAACGGTAGGATGTAAATCCAACGGTGGAGGATTTTCTTAGGTTTATGAGCGGGAATTTTCCCGCTTGTAACTTCTGTGCCACTATAAATAGCTTTTCAAATCAATTCCTTTTCCTACTTTCAACAATCACACAGTCCTAGAGCTCATACACTGAACCTGTCACTCTCTCTCACCTCCCTATGCGTCTACAAATACTAAAAATTTGTCTGAGGACCTTCTTTTCAAACCTGTAAGTTTCCTTGAATCCTCTTAGTTTTCGTTTCAAACTTGTTAATTTTTCTTCAAAACTTCTTAGAAAATGGGTAAGTTCAAGCGTTTAGTTGAGTCCGAGGAGGGTATGGAAAGAGTTAGGGCTAAGTATAGGATCTCACCAACAGTGGGCATGAGATACGCTGCCCAAGGGGAATGGGTAGGTGTTAGGAAAATAGGAGAGATGGTAATCCCCATGATCACCTTCATAGAGGGAGGGATGACCATTCCCATGGGCACTATCACTAGGAACTATCTTAGGTTCTTTAGACTATCTCCCACACAGTGCGCCCTAAATATGTTTAGGGTATTGGGTTGTATAGAAGCTCTAAACGAGAGAATGAACCTAAATTTGACCTATTATGATGTGAATTGGGTATACAACTTACACCATCTGACGGGACAGGGATATTACCTTAAGTCTAGGTATCCCACAGTAAGGTTAATCCAGTGCCTCCCCATATTAAACAAAGGTTTAAAGGAAGACTTTTTAATCTTTTATGGGGAATGGCATGATGGCCTACCCTGTCCGACTAAAAAGGGAGAACCAGGTGGGGGTATAGCCGTAGATTTATGTGTCTTGGCATGTATTTCTCTTTTATTTCCCAATATCCGTGCTTCTAACAAAATTTTCTTCCATTTTAATGATTTTGCAGATAAGCGTTCTACTAAACCCTAGCTCAGCTTAGTCAACAAAGAGAGCTTAGATAGGATTTTACGAGTTGAGGTGTACATAAACGAAGCCGACGGCCAACTGCGAGTGGCACACTTAATTCTTGGGTACACACCCATTTCTCTCGCATTTCAAGCCCCTAAGTACGTGATAAAAGCCAACGATCCTCGGCTCCACTGTATTAGTGTTGCCTACGAAGGATTTGTTATCCTAGAGGGTATTCCTATTCCTAAAGGTACACCCCTTACTCGGCCACTCTTCGTAGCCACCCCTTCAGTAGGAGCATCCTCGTCCTAACTCATCCTTGAAGAAGAGGAAGAGGAAGAAGAAAAAGAAGAAGAAGAAGAAAAAAAAAGTTCAGAGGGGATCGTAGATTTGTCAGATTCCTCAGAGGAATTTTAAGTGTTCAACCAAGCTCCATCTCCCGAGGGTATACCGGCTGATGTTAACTTCTAGCATTAAGCAGAAGTCACCATTTCGGACGAGATGGGTATCCAGAGGAAAGCCCAAAAGAGTTTGATGGAATTAATAGAATCCCAGCCCGGAAAGGGTGCGTTGGGGAAATCCACACAGCCAAAGCTTCCCCTTCCTCCTCCCCCCAAATCTCCTCTTCCTCCTCCCAAATCTCCTCTTCCTCCTTCTCAGCTGTCTTTGTCATCCAGACCTGATCCTACTGATCCGAAAAGAAAGAGAGAGCAGAAGGAAAAGGATGTAGTGGATGTTGGGAAGTCTCGTCTTGCTCATGAGGACGAGACCCAGAGAGCTGCAAAGCAGTAAAGGACTAGCCATACATCGTAGAGAGGTGTGGAAAGGGGGGATAATCAGCCTTCAGAGCCTCAGGCTTGGCCTCCAACACCCATGTTAAATGGTGAACTCATGAGGGATGATGCATCACTCAGGGATTTCAATGGGGGTATTGGATGCCATGTTGCCTCAGCTTTGGAGGGGGCTCTGTTACTCCCAAACGATATGGCCGAGCTAAGGAATATCAGGAAGAATGAGGTTTTCCTCAACCTCAAAAGATATTTGGGCATGGTATGATGCTATCCTTTTTTTTTTTGTTATGTTACTAACCCTTTTCTTTCAGGCTATCCAAGCCACTTTCAGGGTTGAGGAGATAACCAACTCTTGCTATCAACAGTTGGACGATGAGAGGAGAAGGCGTGTAGCAGCTGTGCAATCGTTCAACTTTGCTGATCAAAACAATGCAGATTTAAGAAAAAAGCTGATCGAGGAGGAGAAGGCCCGGAGGAGTGCTGACTCGGCTCTGGAGAGCGCTGAGTGACAGGCTGAGGATCAGAGGCAGTGCCTTCATGAGGCCAATGGCCAGCTAGCTTTTTCCAAGGAGCAAATAGCAGCTCTCAGGAAGAAACTGGAAGAAGCCCAGAAGCTCAAGGATCAGGCTGAGAAATTGAGAGCTGAGGCCGAGAAGGCAAAAATAGAGACCGAGAAGGCTAGGGACGAGGTTGAACAACATGGTTATGATGTCAGTGTAGCTGAGACCAAGGATACCCTCCGAGTAAAGGTTCTTGCCGTATATCGAACCTACTGTACTCAGACTTGAGAGGAAGCTTTCAACCGAGTCGGGGTTGAGGCTTCTTTTGAGCTGAGAAGGCCAGAAAACATTTACTTCCCACCAGCCATACGAGCCTTGAACCTTCCTTCCACTCAAGGTGAGGTGGCTTCTACGGTTGTTGACCCGGTCGAGGAAGCATTGCCTCAGGACCCTCTTCCTCCCAATCAGCAAGAGCAACTAAAGGAACCTGCAGTTTCAAAGGAAACATCCTCGGACAAGGCCGCAGAGGTTCCACAAGATGGGGCAGCTTCCCAAGGTTTTGAATAAGCCTTATCTTCAACTACTATGCCTGCCGAGGGAGCCCCTAAAGAGAAGGAGAAAACAATTCCTACTGAAGCGGATAAACCAGCTAATAAGAACTCCAAGAACAAGCTTCAGATAAAATTAAAACATTGAATCTTCCTTTTGTAATGTAATTATGGCTTCTGCAATGCAATTTGTTTTCTTCCAAGACATGTTTTAATGATATATGCATTTTTACTTTCTCAAATTTGTATGAGTTGTTATTTATTTTATTTTTACTTTATTTGTTTTGTTTACTTATATTTGTTTTATTATTATTATTATTTTTAGTAATTTTCATTTTGACTGTCCTTTGTTTGAACATAATCATATGCTAGGAAAGTACAAAGTTACTTACACAAGAGAAAAACAAAGTTCACACATATTTTTAATTGATAATCAGAGTGGATTGTAACCATTGAATCCGTAGTACTATTAAGAAATAATTTGAATCTATCAATTCTAACAAGTTTAACTTCAAGAAAAATGTTCTAATGTTTGATAAAATAAAGCTAAGTCCAGGGCACCCCAGAATACTTTAAGTGATGCTTATGGGCTTACTGTGATCTATATCTTTATTAGGTGATAACAAACCTTGTGATCCGAGAAAGGGAATCGGGGGTTCATTTCCTTTAAATGCTTAAGTTCATGTTTGACTAACATGTTAACAGATACCATAATGTATTAATTTCCACTAAGTTTGTGGTCTGAGGAACCTGACATAACTTAATTTCTGTTCAATACTTCAATAGATGTCAAAGGGTATTAATTTTCACTAAGTCTGTGATCCGAGGAACATGACATGACTTAGTTTCTGTTCAATACTTCAATAGATGTCAAAGAGTATTGATTTCCATTAAGTATGTGGTCCGAGGAACCTGACATGACTTGGTTTCTGTTCAATACTCTAATAGATGTCAAAGGGTATTAATTTCCACTAAGTCTGTGGTTCGAGGAACCTGACATGACTTAGTTTCTGTTCAATACTTCAATAGATGTCAAAGAGTATTGATTTCCACTAAGGCTGTGGTCTAAGGAACCTGACATGACTTAGTTTCTATTCAATACTTCAATAGATGTCAAAGGGTATTGATTTCCACTAAGTATGTGGTCCGAGGAACCTGACATGACTTAGTTTCTGTTCAATACTTCAATAGATGGAGAAACACACGATACATGATTGGAATGAATTAAAGAAGAACTAAACATAACTATTTTTATTAATAATAATACCTTTTTAGGTTGTTTACATTCCAAGGATGGAGTACAATTTTTTCATCTAGATCCTCCAAATAGTACGCACCTATTCCTACCATCGAAGTGATTTGATACGGCCCTTCCCAATTAGGCCCTAATTTTTCCTAGGCTGGATTCTTGGTGGTTCCCAAAACTTTCCTCAATACTAGATCTCCTACAGCCAACGGTCTTAGCTTTACATTGGTATCATAACCTTGCTTGAGTTTATGCTGATAATAGGCCAGTTGGACCATCGCGTTTTCTCTTCGCTCTTCGATCAAGTCTAGACTCTTTTTCAACAACCCATCATTGCTGTCCGAGGTAAATGCATTTGTTCTCAGCAACGGGAAACCTGTTTCCAGAGGGATTACAACCTCGACCCCATATGTCATTGAGAAAAGGGTCTCTCCTGTTGACCGTCGAGGCGTTGTCTGATATGTCTAAAGGACATGTGGTAATTCCTCTACCCATTTTCCCTTCACATCATCCAACCTCTTTTTAAGTCCATTCACTATGACCTTGTTGATAGCTTCAGCTTGCCCATTTCCTTGTGGATAGGCTGGAGTGGAATATCTATTCTTTATCCCCAGATCAGAATAGTACTTCTTGAAGGCTTTGCTATTAAATTGAAGGCCATTATCTGAGATGAGGGTATGAGGGACCCCGAATCGAGTAACGATATTCTTCCAGATAAACCTTTTGACATACACATCTCTGATATTAGCTAAAGGTTCACAGCTTCGACCCATTTGGTGAAATAATCTGTGCTGTCCAACAGGTACTTTTTATTTCCTAGTATTTTAGGAAAATGACCTACAATATCCAAATCGCATTGAGCAAAAGGCCAAGGGCTGGAAAGAGAATTAAGAACTCCTCCAGGCTAGTGAATGTTTGGCGCGAATCTCTGACACTGATCACATTTTCTAACATATTCTTGTGCTTCCTTTTGCATACCCGGCCACCAGTATCCTTGAGTAATGGCTCGATGAGATAAAGATCTTCCTCTTGTGTGACTTCCGCAAATTCCTTCATGTAGTTCTTCTAGGAGTAATTATGATGCCTCGAGATGTACATAAAGTAGATATGGTCCAGAAAAAGAATGTTTGTACAAATTTTTATCCTCGGACAGCAAAAATCAAGGAGCTTTCCTTCGTACTTTCTCAGCTTCTGACTTCTCTTCAGGCAATATATCCCTTTCAAGGAATAGTAGTATAGGATCCATCCAGCTCGGCCGTAACTTTATTTGATGGACCTGGAGCAAGTCTCTCTTTATTGGGGTAGGGGTGCATAAGTCTTCAACAAGTATCATTCAGAGCAAATCCTGTGCTGAGGAAGTGGCAAGGATAGCCAAGGAGTCTGCATGGGTATTTCCACTTTTGGGGATATGTGATAAGTCGAAGAATTCAAACTTTTTTTGCATACGCTTGGCCCAAATATTTTTGCATTCTTATATCTCGAGCTTCCAAATCCCCTTTTACTTGACCTGCGACCAATCTTGAATCTGAGAACACTTCCATTGTCTTTCCACCCATTTTTTGAACCATTGCCATTCCCATTAACAAAGCTTCATATTCTGCTTCGTTGTTTGTAGTAGAGAATCCCAACCTCAAAGATTTTTCAATGGTGATCTTCTCAAGAGATACTAGAACCAGCCCCACTCCTGATCCTCGCTGGTTTGCTGCTCCATCCACATATACTTTCCAGGATGAAGGATATTGTGCGGAGATTAGGCCAACTGATTTTTCGTCCGCGCCATGCTACTTCACATCTACTTCTTCAGGAAATTCAGCAAACTCGGCTACTAGATCGACGAGGACCTAACCTTTTACAAAGGTACGAGGCATATACTTGATGTCAAAAGCCCCTAGAATCGTGCCCCATTTAGCAATCCTTCTAGTATAATCCGCGCTTTGAAGTATTGACTTGAGCGGTAATTGAGTTAGAACAACCATGATGTGCACCTGGAAATAGTGGGGGAGTTTTCGTGTAGCATGCACCACTGCCAAGATGGCATTCTCTAGTGATAAATACCGAGCCTCGGCTTCATGAAGTGACTTACTTACGTAATAAATTGGTCTTTAGATGCCACTGTCTACTCGTATCAAAACAAAGCTTACAACATGAGAGGCTATTGCCAGGTAAGCAAATAGAACCTCGTCCAACTCAAGACTGGACATGATGGACGACCGAGATAGGTACTCTTTAAGCTGTTGAAATGCTATAGCACACTCCTCGGTCCATTCAAATCCTTTCCACTTATGCAGCAAAAGGAAAAAAGGTCTGCACCTATCTGCTGAACTGGAGATAAATTAAATTAAAACAACAGTCATCCTGGTCAATTTTTGGACCTCTTTGGGAACCGAGGTGGTTGCAAGCTATTAATGGCCTTGATCTAATCAGGGTTCACCTCAATTCCCCTGTGGGTCACCATGTAGCCAAAAAACTTTCCCGTGCCTACACCAAACGAACACTTAGAAGCATTCAGGCATAACTTGTGCTTTCTCAGAATTCCAAAAATGTCCGCAAGATCTCCCACATGCTCAGACACCACCTTACTCTTTACGACCATATCATCAATATAGACTTCAACGCTCCTGCCCAACTGGGGTTCAAACATTTTTGTCATCATCTGTTGATAAGTAGACCCTGCATTTTTCAAACCAAAGGGCATCATTTTGTAGTGATAGTTTCCGGTGGGAGTGACAAAGGTTGTCCTTTCCTAATCGTCCAGCACTAGTGGTATTTGGTGATATCCTTGAAAGGCATCCAAAAAACTCATCTGAGGATGACCTACCGTCTCATCTACCAACTGATCTATCCGAGGCATAGGGAAAGGATCTTTGGGACAGGCCTTATTGAGGTCCGTGAAGTCCACACACATACGCCATTTCCCAGTTTTCTTTTTCACCACCACCGCGTTAGCTAACCACTGAGAATAGAAAACTTCCCTGATAGCCCTTGTCTGTTTAAGCTTGGTTACTTCATTTTCGACAGCCTCGGCGTGCTCTTTTGACGGACGTTGAGGTGGCTGTTTCTTCAGAGTGATGGAAGGGTTAACATTCAGATGATGACAAATGAAACTTGGATCTACACCCGGGGCTTCATACGCACTCCATGCGAACACATCAACATTTTTTCTAAGGAATTCAACCAATTGTTTCCTCTTCTGTAGGGGCAGTTGAGCTCCAACCTGAAAGAACTTTTTCGGATCATCGCCAACAATTACCCTCTCTAGATCTTCACATTTTGCCTCGTCGGCTGGTCCATTGAAGGACAATGCCGGAGAAATCTGATTGCTATAAGCCATTATCAGCGGTGGTCGAGATTTCAGCCTTAGGCCGATGTTGGATGGCCGCGACCAGGCATTGTCTGGCTGTAGATTGATTTCCTAATATTTCCAAGACCTGACCTCTGGATGGGTACTTCATCTTCTAGTGAAGAGTAAAGGAGACGGCCCCTAGGGTATGAAGCTAGGGTTTGCCTATAATGGCCGTGTATGGAGAGAAAGCATTTACAACAATGAAGTCCACCTCCACCACATCTGGGCCGGTCTGCACAGGTAATCTGATCTGACCTTTCGGGACAACCATTTTACCTTCAAAACTCACCAGAGGAGAACTGTAGGCTGTTAATTTTTCAGGTTTCAAATTTAGCCCCTTATATAAGTCAGGGTACATTATCTCAACTCCACTGCCTTGGTCAATCATCACTATTTTCACATTGTACCCACCAATTCTAAGTGTAACCACTAAAGTATCATCATGGGGCTGTAAGGTTCCAAGTTTGTCCTCATCTGAAAAACCGAACACCAGTGAGATGCCTATCTTGACTCTCTTAGGCATTGAGCTGGATTCCTCAACTGGGTAACGAGATACTGACATTACCTTGGAAGGACAAGATCTGGTCCTCCTTGGGGCAGCAAAAATGACATTTATTGTGCCAAGAGGGAGCCTTGAAGAAGCATCTCCCTGAAGCTCCGAACCCGTTTGGCTTTCCCGACCACTGGAATGATGCAAGAGTTGCTTTAACTTCCCTTCCCGGACTAATTGGTCTAGATGGTCCCACAAGTTTCTGCAATCCTCGGTAGTATGCCTATGATCCTAATGATAGTGGCAGTAAAGGTTTTGATTGCGCCTCATAGGATCTCCTGCCATCTTGTTTGGCCATTTAAAGAACGACTTGTTTTTAATCTTCTCCAGGACTTGTTGTACTGGTTCTCAGAATATGGCATTAACCACCTGGGTGTTGGCGGATCCTGCCTGCCCAACAAAATCTTTCCAAGGTCGATTATTATTGTATCAGTCCGACCTGAAATCCCTCCTATCCTGAGGGATCACCTTAGCCTTTCGTTTCCCCTGTATTTGGTCTTCCTCTACCCTTCTGTACTTGTCAATCCGATCCATAAGTTGGCGCACACTGGTAACAGGCTTACCAGTCAGAGACTTCCTCAGGTCATGCTCGGTTGGGAGGCCAGCCTTGAAAGTACTAATGGCCACATCGTCATAATTTCCATCTATTTCGTTAAACATCTCCCGATATCTATCTGAGTAGGCCTTTAGAGTTTGCCTTTCCCGCATGGACATAGATAACAAGGATCCCAAAGGCCGAGGAACCCTGCTACAAGTAATAAAGCGAGCACTAAAGGCCCGGGTGAGTTTCTTAAAGGAATTAATAGAATTAGCCCTCAAACCATTGAACCATCTCATCGCCACTGGGCCCAAGATAGATGGAAAGACCTTACACATCAAAGCCTCATCCTTGGAATGAACGACCATCCTTTAATTGAAATGACTGACATGTTCCACTGGATCTGTTCGACCATTATAGATGGTAAATGTGGGTTGGTGGAAACGCCAAGGAAGACTTGCGCCTTCTATGTTTCGTGTGAAGGGTGACTTAGAAACTTGGCTCAGCGCCTTGTTCATGGCATCGTTCCCCAGGCCTTTGTGAGGTGGGCTTTTGTGTCTACGTCTATGGTGGTATTCCTCATCGTAGAAGAAAGATTTGTTGGGTGGAGTTCTAGATCTCCATCTATAGCTAGCACCATCTGTCTCCTTAGAGGACAGTTCGGAGTTGGGCGATGAACGTCTTCGTCGTGCGTGGCGCAACTCCCTCTTCAACTCATTGATTTCACGTTGCATGTCTCTATTGTTCCTTGCATGGGAAACATGGCTCTTCCCTCGAGACTGGCTTTTACTAGTATGAGCTGCCTGCACACTTTCTTCATGATCTCCTCTCTGTTCGAGGCCCCTACGCGGATTGCTATGTTGAGACCCCCTTGATTCTACTTGGTGTGGATTAGTATCCACCTGGTGTGGTCCTGTCGCTACCTGGTGTGGATTTGCTTCTTCCATCTCAAATGTTGTACCCAAATTTTTTTCAGAATAGATCAAGTCCTTCCCACAGACAGTGCCAATTGTAGGGACTGAATTTGGATTGGACCCAGTATAGGATTGGGTTTTAGCCCAATAAGCCCAAACAATGAATTTGTAGAGCGTTGGTGAAAGAACTAGTCCTATTCCAGAAGAAAGACAATAAAAGTTATTGAATTAAAATCATTAAACACAAGTAAAATAAGAAAATCTGTCCTCGGCACGGCTAGAGGAGCTTATGTCGTAATGTCTTGTTTTTGAACAAAGTTACAAAAGTTCACAGTATTATTACAAAGATTTCTTGATTTTTCCTGATCCTCCTCCTCTAAGCCACCTTCCCATGCTATATACTACAATCTTGGTATCATCCCCACCATACATGTGTAGGTTAGATTCTAGGAACTCCTTCTTGTCCCATCCAACACCTCCTAGAACCATCAACTAGTAACTGTAAGGCTGCTTGACTACTGTTCAGGTATCACCTCCACATTAATGCGGCCAGAGAGTTAGTTGGGAGGCATTTAATGTAGAGGTAGCAACTTTTGAAGATATTTGTTACCTCCCCTTTGCTTATCTCTTATCCAATGTCCGACTCTTAGTTGTGATGCAACCTTGAAGAGGGTCCAGGATGATAAGACATTCTTATTGATCTCAGATCTCCGTTTCCGACATGACTTTACTCCTTGGACGTATTTTGGACTATCATATACAATCTTTATTCCTTCTTCTTATACCATTCCCATTATAACTTTATTTGATCATCCTCGGATTGGTTATGATTCTCGGATTGGGCCATAGGCCCAATTCATACAGTTTTAATAGTACCTTCTAGATAATTGGTCCCCACGGTTAATAATTTGAATTTATTATAATTTGGGATTATTACATTTTCCAATCACAAAATACCTAGGGTTGTGATATTTTCCAATTACAAAATACCTAGGGGTGTGATGAGTGTTATGCGTTTGTGGATGAAATATTTTTTTCATCACACCTCTAGGTATTTTGTGATTGGAAAATGTAGTAATCTCAAATTATAATAAATTCAAATTATTAACCTTTACCAAAAAAATAGAAGCACGAAAGCCTTTTCTATAAATCTAGCCTCTGTTATAGAAAAGGTTTTCATGTTATTAATTTTTTTTCTTAATATTTTTTTTATTGGGAATTATATATGAAGTTATTTATAATCTTTAAAGATAGCCACTAAGTAAAAAAATCCCTAAAAATAACTTTAAAAAATTAGTTAAATTTGTATTAAATTTTTTAAATCACATTGAATACGGAAAGGTTAGTAGCTTTTGAATACATTTGTGTAGTACCTTGGTTTTGGATATATAAATTTGTGTATTTTTCGTTGTGAATATGGTTTTTTGTTTGATTTAATTTGTATAGCAATTTATTTAATTGTTAGGTTGGATTAAAATTGATTGGTAGCTGATTTTGAGTGTAAATATATAATTTTCAATGTCTTTCACACCCTCAGATTTAATTTTCACAAAACTGGAAATAGGATTAAGGCTTAGTTGAAGTAAAAGAAAATTTAAATAGTATTAATTTCTTAAAACACCAAGAATACTGTTTGAGAAGTCCACCTATTATCTAAGTTTAAGATCAAGTGATGTAATTTCTTTTTTTTTTGTGCATCTATTATTATTTTTGAACCCAAACCCAAAATTTTAATGAATGAAAATTATTCCTTGTGGATATAATTTTCAATGTCTTTCATACCCTTAGATTTAATTTTCACGAAGCTGGAAATAGGATTAAGGTTCAGTTGAAGTAAAAGAAAATTTAAATAGTCTTAATTTTTTAAAACACCAAGAATGCCATTTGAGAAGTCCACATATTCTCTAAGTTTAATATCAAGGGATGTAATTTTTTTTTTTTTTTTTTTGTTTGGGTGCATCTATTATTTTTTTGAATCCAAGCCCAAAAGTTTAATGTGAAAATTATTCCTTTTGGATTGTGAACTCTGTAATGACATAAAAAGATATATTGGTCATAGAGTGTCACAATTATCATTTTTTTTAAAATGAGAGATATCAATATATATATATATATATATTTTTTTTTTTTTAAAATCCTAAAAGGCAGCCACTTAGTCCTAAAAGGTAGCTAGTTATTACACATCCATAACAAAATTTTCAAATGCTAAAGACTCTCATATTGTAAACTCATATTTTTTTTTTAATTCAATTTTTTTAAAATGGTAGTTATTCAATCCTAAAAGATAGTCACTTAGTGCACATCCATAACTAAATTTTAGGATGCTTAAAAAAGCAAAAAAAAAAAAAAAAAACTAAGAAGGGCTGTCAACATTACCATTGCTTTAATTCTAAGAAAAATGTATTTTCTTATTTTTTTTAAATGAGAGTTATCAAATTAAAAAAAAAAAAATCCTAAAAGGAAACTACTTAGGGTCTGTTTGAGATTAGCTTATTTTGCTGAAACTGAAAACTTTTTACTGAAAGTATTGTAGATAAAAGTAAAAGTTAGCTGAAATAGTACAGTAGGACCTATAAATAGTACTAAAAGGTGCAGCGGGGCCCATGAATAGTAGCAAAAATAAGCTGAATAGTAAAATAAACTGGCTTTTTAGTCTAAAGCCAAACACACACTTAGTCCTAAAAGGTAGCTAGTTATTACACATCCATAACCATAACAAAAAATTTCAAATGCTAAAAACTCTCCTTGTAAACTTAGAATTTTTTTTATTCAATTTTTTTAAGGCGGAAAGCACATTTTAGTCCCTCCATTTTCATGCTATTCCCATTTTAGTTCCTGCATTTTATTTTTACCGCTTTTAGTCCCTATCCTGAAAAACGCTTCCCGTTTTGGTCCCTACAGTTACATCAGAAACGGAGAAAGTTGACGTGGCAAATGGCATGAATAAATAATACTAAATTAATGTCCATGTGGCCTAAATTAATAATAAAAAATGTTTTTTGGCATTAAAAAATGCCACGTCAGCATCTAAATTAAAAAAATTAATTTATTAATTTTAACTAAATAAAAAAATTAAAAACAGAAATAAAAACTAAAAATCATATGAATTGAGATCTAAGTGTGTCTTGAATAAGAACACAAACCCAGATTCAAGAAGACAAACCCATAAATTAAAAAAAAAAAAAAAAAAAAAAAAAAAAAAAAAAAAAAAACCAAATTTAGAGACAACACAACATGGATGATGGAACACATGTACAAGTTAGATTAGTATAGTATAGAATACAGATATCAAATTTACCTGAGTCTGCAAAATTGCTTGCAGATCCGATTTCTTCTTTGATACAGCCTTCCCTTTTGGCTCCACAGGGGCTGCTGGTGGCGGTGGCTCATCCCAGCTCTTCCTATTTGTCTTTATAGAGCTAACAAGTGCTTCTGAGACTTTTGAAATTCCGGCCACAATACTCGCCATCTTCTTCTTACTGGTCGAATCCGCAGCGGTCACCATTGGCGAAAGCTTCACACCTGATAATCTCCTCCTCGGAGAAAGCAAGGTCCTGCGTGAATTAGGTGAAGCTTGTCTTTGCATCGACGAACACGCTTGCCGGTACCTCGACAGCACAACAATTGTCGGCTCCTTTGACATTTTCCAATTCTCTTCGCGAGCTGCAATTAAGCTCGGAACCATGCATTTGGACGGCAACGGAGACGCCGATCTCTTTCCATTTCCAGCCGACGATGGATCTCTCTCTGCCGCAACACTGATGTTCTTCTTCCCGACCGATACCGATCTTTTAGACATCGCAGGGGATGAGAACTTTTGGGGCTGATCGGAAACTTTTGGTTCATTGGAATCTCCTCCTACATTTCCAATAGGCGCTAAAGCCTGCCTTGAACTTGATCTTCAGCATCTAGTTCGTTCTCTCTCTCTTTCTTCTTCTTTATTTATTTATTTATTTTTGTTTTTGTTCTTGGATCTGGGTTTGTGTTCTTGTTGTTGTTCAAGACACACTTAGATCTCAATTCATATGATTTTTAGTTTTTAATTTTTTTATTTAGTTAAAATTAATAAATTAATTTTTTTTTTAATTTAGATGCTAACGTGGCATTTTTAATGCCAAAATTTTTTTATTATTACTAATTTAGTATTATTTATTTCTGTCTTTTGCCACATCAGCTTTCTTCATTTCTGATGTAACGTCAGAAACCAAAACGGGAAGCGTTTTTTAGGATAGTGACTAAAAGCGGTAAAAATGAAATGTAGGGACTAAAATGAGCTTTTCGCCTTTTTTTAAATGGTAGTTATGTAATTATATTTAATCCTAAAAGATAGGCACTTAGTACACATCCATAAATAAATTTTAGGATGCTTAAAAAAAAAAAAAAAAAAACTAAGAAGGGCTGTCAACATTACCATTCATTTAATTTAAAAAAAAAGTATTTTTTTTCTTTTTTTAAAATTTGCAATGAACTGCACATCAAAGGACAATATTAAATTTCATATGGAAGAAATAAGATTGAGAAAAATGAAACTAAAGTGTAACAGTTTCAATTAATTGAAAATGTAGTGTTACACAAATTAATTAATAAATATAGGCATACATAGGTAGGATATTTCCAAAAAAAAAAATGGTCCTTAATAACTACTTGATAGATTGACCACCACTTCGCTCACCTGAATTCATCCAATGTGCCTATGTGACTGTTATGCAATCTAACAAAATTGTTAATATGTCACCCTAAAAAAAAAAATAATAGAGAATAATAAGAGTAGAATAAGGAGCGTGAAATATTTTTAGCTGTCTTGCTCTAACAATAATAAAAGCAAGTGGGTTTCTTGATTTATTAGTGTTGGTGCAAACACAATAATAATGGAAATAACACACAAAGAGAAACTGAATAGTACTTCTGAATATTATTGATTGAATGAGAAAAATTACACAACACTATTTGGATTGAGGCGCAGCACTCACTTTCTTTAAGGAGATTCAAGCCCTTGGTTGGCTAAATTTTGTAACTGGTGCAGACCTTCTCTGACTTGTCTCCCCCAGGATACAACAACCCAACAAGTGTCGTGTGGCTAGAACAACTTCTGCACAAAGTGTTCAAGCCCAAAACTCCACCAGAAAGAACACCCTTCCTTGCCAATAACCTCTCTATTTTTTTGAGTGTGTATTGTATATTACAGTAACTTGGATTGGGTCTGAATGAGTCTATTTATAGGTTCAATGGGCCTCATGAAATTACTACCCAATTTATTCTGATTAATTAGGTCCATTATTTTGATGTAGTGGGTGTTACAAGATTAATTGTTGGATATTAATTTGATGGGCTGGAGTTACTCAATTAATGGTGAGATAAGGAGTTTCTAAAGATTGAATAGGCCCAAACGGATAGTCCATTAAGTGAGTTAATGGCTTTTTATTGTCCATAATAAAAATGGAGTATTAATTCGGGCCATTTACGCACCAACGGATATGGTAATTATTCTGAATGGACTGTCAAGTAGGAGGATCCAAGGGGCTGATTCATTTCCATTTTTGATATTTCCACTCTTCACCTCCCCCTTGCGCACGTATCTAGCCCAATATCTGAGACAATTCATGTTAGTCCATTAATCACCACAATTAAAAAGAATAAAATAGTCTCTCTCCTTTTCAATGTGGGATTAAACATTTTACATTAAACTTCTCATCTTCTGTATTCACTCTCACATTTTACATTTATGTTGTAACATTTATTCATTTTAATTATTTAATATTAAAATGCCCCAACAATCCCCTACTCATTTTAATATTAAATTTTAGTTAAAGAGAGATTACCAGGCAAAGATGGGTCACTATGCATCATGAAGGTGTGCTCTGCATTGAACCTTCACTTAGTAAAACAGTGATCTCAACTCCAGAGTCGTAGTGGTCTTCAACTTGAACTAGGACTGCTTTAGGGAAATTAAGCGTCACTACTTACACATAACAACCCAGGTTTTGACATGAGCTTTTATAGCTAGCACTTTACGGCCATGTGCTGATCCTAGCTTCATGAGTGTATTTGAGATTAAGTCCAAATCTCATAGGGAGCGGCACACTCACATAGGTGAAATTTTGTCAAGGGTGCTCCTGTAATTCTGACATCCCACTCATACGAGCTACAAATTTCATTAAGAGTTTTTTACTCAACCTCTCCACATTACAGGATAAATGCACTTACATCATAGGGATGAACAATTAAAAAATTATTTACAGAATAAATAATTAAAAAAATAAATAGTGTGTTTCTTACGACCATCATATGATTAGTTTTTTCCATTAAACCCAATTCTCAGGATCTCTGGTCCTTAGGTTGGGTATCCTCATACATGGCTCATGATTCTATGGACTTTAGTCCCATCCCCCTCGATGTATTCCAGACTCTATCTTTTGCCAAGGCCTTGGTAAATGAATCTGCAAGATTATCAATAGATTTAATATAATCCATAGTTATGATGCCACTACTCAAATAAGATCGCACGGTATTGTGCTTTCTTCTTATAGGTCTGGATTTACCGTTGTAGTAACGGTTTTTAACTCTACCAATTGCGGCAGTGCTATCACAATGAATTAATATAGGTGGAATTGGCTTTTCCCAAAGTGGAATTTCATATAACAAATCTCTAAGTCAATTTGCCTCTTCACTAGTTGAAGCTAATGCTATTAATTCAGCTTCCATTGTTGAATTAGCAATTATTGTTTGCTTTTTAGATTTCCAACAAATGGCACCACTACCTAAGGTAAAAATATAACTAGTGGTAGAGAGAGAATCACCTGACAAAGTATTCCAATCGGTATCACTAAAAGCTTCAATCACAGCAGGGTACTTTTTATAAAATAAGCCATAGTTTTTGGTACCAATTAAATATCTCATGACTCGCTCAATAGCTAGCCAATGATCTTTACTAGACTTGCTAGTAAATCTGCTAAGCACTCCTACTGCATATGCAATGTCAAGTCTAGTACAATCAGTAGCATAACGCAAACTACCAATGATACTAGCATAATCCTTTTGATTAAAAATCTCATCATCATTATTCACAGGAAATAAATGAACACTAGAATCAAAAGGAATAGCTACACTTTTGTGATCATGAAAATTATATTTTCTCAATATTTTCTCAACATAATGTGATTGATCAAGAAATATTCCATCACATGTTTTTTTATTTTTCATGCCCAAAATAAAATTAGCCTCACTGAGATCTTTCATATCAAAATGGCTTTTAAGCATATTTTTTGTTTCCTTTATAACATGCATATTTGAGCCAAAAATCAACATATCATCCACATAGAGGCTAATAATAACATGTAAATTATTCCATGATTTAGAATAAATACATTTATCACATTCATTTGATTTATAACCATTCTCAATCATGCAGAAATCAAACTTTTCATACCACTGCTTAGGTGCTTGTTTTAAGCCATATAGGGATTAAGTTAGTTTACATACCTTGCTTTCTTGTCTAGGATCTACAAAGCCTTCGGGTTGGTCCATATAAATCTCTTCCTCTAGATCCCTATTTAGAAAAACAGTTTTTACATCCATTTGATGAATTTTCAAATCAAAAGTTGCAGCAATAGCAATTAACAATCTAATAGATGTTATTCTTGTTACCGGAGAAAATGTATCAAAGAAATCAAGATCAGCTTTTTGTTTAAAGCCTTTTGCAACAAGTCTAGCTTTAAACTTATCTATTGATCCATCCGGTTTCAACTTTTTTCTAAGGACCCATTTACAACCTATGGTCTTACAACCCGGTGGAAGATCTACTAATTTCTAAGTTCTATTAGAAATTAGAGATTCCATCTCATCATTTACAGCCTCTTTCCAAAATATAGCATCAAGTGATGTTAAAGACTCTTTTAAATTTTGGGGATTTTCCTCAATATTAAAAACATAATAATCAGGACCAAAATCCTTTTCAACTCTAGCTCTTTTACTTCTTCTAGGTTCCATTTCAAATTTTTCTTGATTTTGTAAATGTGAAGTAGAAGAACTAGGTTGTGACAAAATATTTTCTTCACCCCCACTATTTTTCAATTTAAAAGGAAATTTTTCTTCATGAAAAATTGCATCACTAGATTCAAAAACTATTTTTTTTTCAAGATCAAAAAATCTATAGGCTGCACTATTAATCGCATAACCAAGAAAAGCACAGGTAGTAGCTCTTATATCTAATTTAGGCATTTTAGGGTCAGTAAGCCTTATATAAGCAAGACAACCCCATACTTTCAAATATCCCAAATTTGGCCTACGTCCTTTCCACATCTCAAAAGATGTGGCGTGTGACTTTTTATGTGGCATTCTATTCAAAACTTGACATGCAGTTAAAATAGCTTCACCCCAAAAATGTAAAGATGCACTAGATTGAATTAATATGGCATTTGTTAACTCAATTAAAGTTCTATTTTTTCTTTCAGCCACACCATTAGAAGCAGGGAATATGGTGCAGTAGTTTCATGGATAATTCCCAAAGACTGAACAAATGAGTTGAATGCACTTGATTCATACTCACGGCCTCTATCTCTTCTTATTCTTTTTATTTTTCTACCAAATTGATTTTCAACTTCTTTTAAAAAATCTTGAAATTTTTCAAAAGCATCACTTTTATTTTTCAACAAATAAATAGTTGTATATTTTGAGAAATCATCAATAAAAGTGATTATATATCTATTTCCTCCACGAGTTAAAATTTCCTCAAATTCACATAAATCGGGATGAATTAACTCAAGCAATTCGGTATTTCTCATAACATTTTTATGAGGCCTTTTTGTAATCTTAGCTTGACTAGAAGTTTCACATTTTTCAAAATCTTTTGATAGTCTTGGAATTAATCCTAGACTACTCATGATTCCCACATATCTACTATTTATATGACACAAATGAGCATGCCAAAAATTAATAGAAGAAAGCATATAAACTGAACTGGTAGATGCTTTATTATTCTCAATATTCAATTTAAACATTCCATCACAAGCATAACCCTTGCCCACAAATAATCCCTTTTTAGTGATTACATAATTATCAGATTCCATAGTTTGCTTGAAGCCAGCCTTGTTAAGCAAAAAACTTGATATCAAATTCTTCCTCATGGATGGAGTGTAAAGTACATCTTTCAATGTTAGTACACGTCCATAAGTGAATTTCAATTCAACCTCACCACTCCCAAGAACCTTGGTTTTACTAGAGTTACCAAGCATAACAGTTTTTTCTTCTTCAAAAGGAGTGTACAATTTGAACCAATTCTTGTCATAGCAGACGTGCCTATTAGCACCAGAATCTACCCACCACCCTTCAACATATTGCACCTTATTGATGTCTGTAATCATAGCCACTAAAGGCTCTTCGGTTACGTTAGCCTGCGGGATAGATTCACGTTTCCGAAATTTGCAA
The DNA here is from genome assembly GCF_932294415.1 of Quercus robur. NCBI lineage: Eukaryota > Viridiplantae > Streptophyta > Magnoliopsida > Fagales > Fagaceae > Quercus > Quercus robur. Next base: position 42,050,342 of record NC_065542.1, read on the forward strand.
AATCGAGCAATATGCCCACTCTTGCCACAGACAAAACATGATCTATTAAATTGATCTTGTGAAGGGGGTCCTTGGTTCTTATTGTAATTTTTATTTGGGTTTCCCCTTCCTTGAGGTCTATTATTATTTTTAAAGGCTCTTTTTCTAGGCTTCAATTGAACATTTCTAGGAAAATGATTTTTGGGCATATTATTATTGGCTGAAATAAGGTTTACCTTTGTGGTGGAATTACCATTGCTCTCTTGTGTCATGAGTGCATCTTATCCTCTAGCCTCCTCCTCCACATGGTGCGTGTGATCAAAGTCTCCAAGGATGTCTCCTTTTTTTTGTGTCGCAAAGTCTTTTGGAACTCCCTCCAAGATTGTGGTAGTTTATCAATTATGCCAGCTACCACCAAATTGTCTCCAATCTTTATGCCTTTGGATCTAAATTTTGCCACAATCATTTGGAAGTCTTGTGCTTGATCTACCACCGATTTTCCAGCCACCATTTGGTAACGGAAAAATCTACTAGCAGCATACTTCTTTGCATTTGCCTCCTAGGTATCATACTTGCTTTGTAAAGCTTTCCAAATTTTCTTAGCAGAATTGTAAGTTGTATCATAATAATCATAGAAATGATCGGCAAGACAATTCAATAGATAAGAGCAACAATTATATTTATCTTTTGTATATTTATCTATTTTTTCTTGCTGGAGAATATATTCTTCCAACAGGCTCATTTGGTTTCTCTTGTGTAGGCTCCATGCTTTGAATCTCCTTAAAATTGTTGGTGCAAACACAATGATAATGGAAATAACACACAAAGAGAAACTGAATAGTACTTCTGAATATTATTGATTCAATAAGAAAAATTACACAATACTATTTGAACTGAGGTGCGACACTCGCTCTCTTTAAGGCATTTTTGATACCTCCACTCTTCACCTTCCCCTTGCGCATGTATCTAGCCCAATATCTGAGACAATTCATGTTAGCCCATTAATCACCACAATTAAAAAGAATAAAATAGTCTCTCTCCTTTTCAATGTGGGATTAAACATTTTCACAACTACTCATCTTTCATATTCACTCCCACATTTTACATTTATGTTGTAACATTTATTCATTTTAATTATTTAATATTAAAATGCCCCAACAATTAGCAACACATGTACCCTACTTATTAAAAAAAAAATTGCAAAACTGACATCCAATCCAACAAAATCTTAACTTAACTAAACACAACTCGTAAAGTAAATCTATATAAGACTGCCCTTAAACAACAAAATTACAATATTTTCAATATGGCTAGGAACCTAAAGTAATTGGGACTGTTCATGGATAGAAATTCCATATATGTCAACCCTTTTAATCTGACATGTTTTACGCTGCTTACTCTTTAGGATTGCTCAAAAGATGACCTTCATTTCTGCAAAAGAAATAGTAATAAAAGCGAAGTGGGTTTCTTGATTTATTACCAACACACGTACCCATTTTCCTGTAGAAGAAGCAGCAGCAAATGGGGGATAAGAGATGAGAGATGAGATCAAAGAAGCGCTGAGTTTTAGAGAGAGACACTATAAGTCTATAAGACTTATTAAAGGTAAAAAAAAAGTGAATTATTTTTATGAAAAGGTGAGTTTAGCTAGTTAGAGCATTTCAAATACTTTTTTTTAAGAAGCATTTCAAATACTTGAATAGAGAGCGTTTTTATTTTATAGGCAATATTTTAGTGCAAGATAAATATGTATTTTTTCCTGACTATCATTTAGTTTTGTCTCTACTTAAACTTAGGAGTGTTGGAGGTATTTTGGAACAAAAAAAAAAAAAAAATCCAGTCCATATAGAAAAAGCCCCTTAAATAATAGTATAGATAGATGACAAAGTAGAAGACACTTACCATTACATGGAAGATATGGTAGTCAATTGAATTGCTAGAAATAACCACCCACTCCCTAACTTTGAGAGGTAGTTATGGATTGGAAATAATTACCATCCATGCCTTCAAATTTGGTATTCATCTCCTGTATGACAACACACTTGATTTTTTATACATTTTAATATTCTGATTGGGTCTGTTGTCCTCTTACTTGTCGCTCCATGATGGTTATGGTGTTTTCTTGGGCTCCAATTTAATTTCCTGGGCCGCTAAGAAACAACCCACAATGTCTGGCTCAAGTATAGAGGCTGAGTGTCGAGCTATGGTTATTGACTTATTGCCACTCTTGTAGTTACTTGGATCTCCTTTCAAATACATGATCTTGGTATCTCTTTACCTACTCTGGCTACTTTCTTTTGTGACAACATCAGTGCCTTATACAAGTCAGTTAACCCGATTATTCATGCACATACTCAGCATGAAAAAATAGTTATTACTTCGTTCATGAGAAAGTTGCTCAAGGTGATCTCGTCGCTAAGTTGTTAGTACCTCTCATCAACTTGATGGTGTGTTTCCTTGTGATTGATTTCAAACTCTTCTATCAAGTTGGGACTTTAGTCTCCCTCACTCCTCAGCTTGAGGAGTCGTAACAAGTCAGCAATACACAAAAGAAAAGGATAACAGAGGAATAAAATGAAAATCACACAAAATCCTCCTACCATTACTCATTAGCACCAAATTTGGCTCTCCTACTGTTACACAAGATCAACAACTGATTTGGTTCCACCCCTACACACCCTTGGTGTGATGGCAACTCTATAAGTATAAGTGCTCGTGGGATGTGGGGGGGCAAAGGTCGGGATTCAAGTCTCCAGGAGGAAACTTCACACAGGTACACTTAGATTAGGTTAGAGTAGAATTTTTATCTTGTAAAAAAAAAAAAAAAAAAAAAAAAAAAAAAAAAAAAAAAAAAAAACCTGATTTGGCTCCAAAAGAAAATCACTCTACTCATAATTACACATTTTGAATTATTTTGAAAATTGTACTATATACAAACACTTAACAATTGTATATAAATATATGTATTGTGAATCATATGACTAGAAGTTGAAAAGTCATGCCAAGCTGTCAAGTTCGTGAGTGTTTCTCCAGAAGGGCCATTCCCCGAAGTACCCGCAAAACATTCTGTTTGGCAAAAAGTTAAGTTGCTTTACCAAATTCTTTTCCCACACTATAAATACCCTTATTACCCACGAATTGTAAAGAGTGCTTTTCAGAGAGAAAACCCTAGCAAATACACTTGAGAATTAAAGATTGTTATACCTACAATCATCTACACATTTCCTTGTGGTTTTCCTCAACTTCTACATTTCCATCTCTAGATCCTTGAGAGGTTGTTAGCCCAAACACTTACCACACCCATTCTGAGAATTAAGTGAGATTTTGGTGCTGCTGGGAAGCATTGGAAGGAGCCATTATTGGCAGATGCAATTGGGCTGAATTGTGGGATCCAGAAAGCTAGAGAAGACAAAACTTTGAGAAGTCCGTTGGTAGCAAGAGCTTGGAGGGCTCAAGTACATGGTGTAGACTAGGCTTGGAGGGTTTTTTGTTTTTCGCCGAGTTCTTCGGTTTTTTCTTCGATAACACATCTTGGTGTTATCTTATATTTGCATCTTTCTTCCCTACTCTTTAAACTTTCATTTTATTGTTGATTATGGATGAATATGGCTTAAGGTAGTGTTATTGGTTCATTGCGCTCATTTACTCTTGTTTCGCACTTAGTTTAAGTTAGAGTAGAAGCAATCTAGTTGTAGATTTTAATTGGGGGTTTGAACAAGCTCTTATGTTTTAGCACAAATCTGAGCTTTCAATTGGTATCAGAGTGGGTACACTTGTCAGATTTCAGTATTCTTGTGTGATCCAAGACCCCGTGTGAGATGGATAGATCTTAATCCATAATGCACCTCCTTACTTTGATGGGAGTAACTATGCTTTTTGGAAAGTACATATGTGTGCTTTTATTTATGCGATTGATGAGATGGTGTGAGATTCCGTTGAAAATGGTTGGGTAAGACCCATAACAGCCAAATCTGAATGGGATAAGGCTACTCTTGCTTTGGCAAATGCCAATAGCAAAGCCATTAATGCTATTTTCTGTGGTGTTTCTACTAATGAGTTTCACAAGATTTCGTATGTGAAGACTACCAAAGAGGCATGGACCATTCTTGAGACAACATACGAAGGTACTACGACGGTTAAGGACACCAAGCTTCAAATGCTCACTACTCGATTAAGGAAGTGAAGATGAGTAACGATGATTCATTTGATTCCTTTTGTGGGAGACTCAACGAGATTGTTATTGCCAAGCTAAATCTCGGAGAGAAGATTAAAGACACCAAAGTGGTGAGGAAAGTCTTGAGATCCTTACCCGAGAGTTTCCGGACTAAGGTAACCGCCATTGAGGAGAGCAAGGATTTGGACGAAATCAAGATTCAAGAACTTGTTGGCTCTCTTCAAACCTATGAGCTCAGACTACCCTCCCACAAGTCAAGCAAATCACTAGTTCTTGAAATCATAAATGAGAGAATCGGTGATTCCTTTGATGAAGATGATGTTGAAAAGGAGGTCGTGTATCTTGCAAAGAACTTCCAAAAATTTCTTAAGATGAAGAATAATGGGAAGTCGTTTGGCAAAGGGAGATTCTCATCATCCAAAAAAGATAAAAGAGAATTCAAGAAGAAGGACGGGAAATAATCATCATCAACCCTAGGAATTGTGTGCTATGAATGCAATAGGCATGGGCATCTAAATAAAAATTGTCCAAACTACTTGAGAGGAAAGGGTGAAGTGTTTGCTACTTCCTTAAGTGACTCGGAGAGCTCAAATTCCGATGTGGAAGGAGAATGTGATATTGATGGAAACTATTCAGCTTTCATGGTGATTACCACTATTGATTCTAGAGATGAATTGAGCAAATTGGTTGATGATCTTGGTGTACATTTTGAAGGAGAAGAAGTTGATGTTTTGGATGATGAGAGTGTGTACCTCAACGAGGGTGAAAAGAATCTTCAAGAAGTGTATGATGTGTTGCTTTAAAATTGTGGAAAATATGCCAAAGTTGCAAAGAGTGCTATTAAAAAGATGAAGAAAATTGAAGAAGAGCACAAATCCACTCTTGTGCAACTTAAGGAAGTTAAATGTGAAGCTGAAGAGTTGAAGGAAGAGCTGTTGAATGCCTACTCTAAAATCAAGTTTCTTGAACTTGAAATAATTCAAGGAAATGTCAAAGTGGAGCGCATTTCCATTAAGAAACTTGATAGCATGCTCTCATCTCAAAAGCCTTCAAATGACAAGATCGGTTTGTGTTATACCGGTGATGGAAGCTCAAGTAGCAAACCTAAGAAGGAGATGAAGTTTGTGTTGGCAAAGAATGTAGAGAAGCCCAAAGTTGAGATTCCCACTATTGAGAAGAAAGTTATTGGTCCAAGCCCAAAGGAAAAAGGGAAGTCATTGCCCAAAAATCAAAGGGGACCTCATGTGAAGCATTTTTTCACCATTGTGGTGTACGAGGACATACAAGGCCAAATTGCTTCAAGCTTTAGGCACTTAAGAGGGCTGACTCTTTGCATGGTCAAGACAACTCAAGAAGAATGCCGAAGGGAAACCAAGCTAAAGGAGAAAATGAGGGATAACTCATTGGAGACGTTATGGAAATGTTGGAAAACATTTCATTATGCCTAGCTATCTTCACCCCAAGGTTTGAAAGTTATGTTGGTCGTACCCCTCCTTTTAAGGACCTCACCCAAAACACTCATATAGTGTAGGTGAAGAAGGGTATTGTGAGAGACCTCGAACCTGGGGTGCCATAAAAAAAGAGATTTGGATACTTTTTAGGGCACCTTTCTTTTTGGGTAAGTGGTGTGGAGTCGCCACTTATTTTTTATACAAAAAAAAAAAAAAACTAAATAAAACTTTACATAGTTGAATCATTTCATCTTATTGATTGAATAAAATAAAATATATGTTTTAAAAATTGAAAATTACATGGCTTTGGGTCCTAATTACATACTACCAAATAATTACATGCCTTTTTGTCCTAGTTACATTCTACCCAAAAAAAGAAAAGAAAAAAAGACAAGGCTTAGATCTACTTATCCAAAGACCTAAATTCGGAGGCTAGGTTACGGAATGGGAAGGTGTTAGGCACCCATTCTACCCAAACAGAGTATGGTCTTCTAGACACTTGTGACCTATGTACCCTTTATGCATGCTATGAATGATATATTGAACATGTGAAATAAAAATCAAATCACATAAATTTATTAATGAATTCGTTCTCTTCTTTGTTTTAACAAAATTCAGATCTATTTTAGTGATTAAAAAAAGACTTTAATTTGTCAAAAGTGCCAAATCTATTTTGTAATATGTAGAAAAAATGGTTTTTGGAGATAAAAAAATTTAGATATGTTTTTTATTACATAAAACAAAGTCTTTTGATTTGAAAAATATCAGCTTTGTTTTTAAGAACTTAAAAAAAATTGTTTTTGATTTATAAAATATCAGATCTGTTTTTAAAAACTAAAAAGATTTTTATTTTTATTTTTTTTATGACATAGAAAACCAGATTTGTTTTTATATGTTTAAAAAAATGAAAAAAGATTTTTTTTATGAAGAGAATGTTACTCATAACATAAATTTATGCATTATAAAACAACCAAAACAAAAATAACCATAAACACAATCATATATAATCTTTTTCTTTGTTTCAAAATTTGCATATGTTTTAAAAAAATCATATCTGCATCTATAAGGGATACAGATCAGTTTTTTATTTGAAAAAAATTTAGATCTGCATCTAATGAAGATGCAGATCCTTTTTTTTATTAAGAAAAATTTATATCTACATCTAAGAAAGATACAGATCCGTTTTTGATTAACAAAAATTCAGATCTACATCTAAGAAAGATGCGAATCCATTTTTATTTTAAGAAAAATTCAGATTTACATCTAGGAAAGATGTAGATTTGTTTTTATTTTAAGAAAAATTCAGATCTACATCTAAGAAAGATACAGATTCGTTTTTATTTTAAGAAAAATTCAGATTTACATCTAGGAAAGATGTAGATTTGTTTTTATTTTAAGAAAAATTCAGATCTACATCTAGGATAGATGTAGATCTGTTTTTGATTTTAAGAAAAATTAATTGGTTATATGCAGATAATTGAAATTAAGAAAGAGATTGTAACAATTATATACAAGAAATTCAAGATCATGCTTTAAACAAAACAATGGATAATAAATCATGTTATGAAAAAAAAACATGCATCATCATAAACAAGAAGCATAAAAAAGAATAGGGTGATTGAAAACAACCTCTTGCATGAGCACTTCTTGTTCTTGAGAGGATGTTTTAGGCAAAGAAATTTATTCAATTATCTTTGAAACCTAAAAACCCTAATTTTAGCAACAAATATCAGAGAGGATCAGCAAATATCAGTAATTTGAGAGCCTCAAAATGTATGCCTCTCAAAGCGTAAAAAAAAGGTGTTGAATTATGAGATTCAGTCTCTATTAATAGAGGCTAGAAGACTCTAAAAAATAGGCACGGACGATTAGGATGCAAATTTGGACACATCCTTCCGCGAAAAGATTGAAAAGGGTGTGCCTTATTATCACCTGAAGGGAGTTGGACCAAAGCCCAAAAGGAGCCAATTCAGCACTTTTAAAGTGCCATTCGGCACTCCAAAAGTGCCGAATGGTGCTCTTGGACGCCAAATGGTCTTTCGTGTTCGGGTACCTTTTGGACTCTCTTTTTGGGGGTTTTTTTTGATCTGGTGCTTACACCTAGACGTATTTTCATCCTTAGTCTATGATTTTTATCTCTTTTTTGGATAATTCAGGCCTTTTTCAGGAATAATAATCTTGTAGATAAATACCCTAAAATAAATCTTGATAAAGTTTAGATTATCCACAATTTTATTGTTATCCAATCATCCCTTTTATTCCTATGTATGCAATCCTATTTTAAACAATAATTATCAACCAATCATAGAATTATTTATTTAATTTTAATTGCTTAACCAATCAGAATTAATTTAAATTAATCGTGTGTGGTCGAGCTTACCTAGACACAATGCATGCTGACCGTGTAGACTTGATCATGCGATATCTTTTGATCCAATGGTCCAATTTGGAAACCGAACATACCATCGCGACAGTTAGAATCTCAAGATCATTTTTATGATATGCAATGAATGAGTTAATGCATGTAATGCTAGAACAAATTGATGTCTGTAACGCAAGAACAAATTGATGCGTGTAATGCAATCATGATTTTTCGGGTACATGAATGATCACTCAAGTCATTCTCCTTGATTAAATCATGGGTACAAAATCGAGTGTCTACAGAATGCCCCTTATTGACAGAGTGTGGAAAGCGAATGTCAATATAAAACAAAGATATTGATTTTAGCAACCATGATTTAGTTGAGGTTGAATTTTCAAAGATTACCTAGCCCTCGAACCTAAAACTTTCGAACATAAAGCTAGTGCCTTATCTTTAGATAAAAAATGAATATACTTGACTTAGTTGGTAGCTGATGACTCTGGAAATGATTCTTAACAATTGATGTGACCAAGAGGCTTTTCAACCCTGATCTTGAATATGAAGTTGTCTGCAACCAAAAGGCTTCTTAACCTTGATCTTGACAAGAGGTAACTAAAGGGCTTCTCTACCTTGAAACTGAAGCTGTCTGCGACCTAAGGGCTTCTCTATCTTGATCTGGAGTTGTCTGCGACCTAAAGGCTTCTCTACCTTGATTTGGAGTTGTTGAAATGTCACTTAAAGGTCTTCTCTACCTTAATCTGGACTCGTTGAAATGTCGATCAAAGGTCTTCTCTACCTCAATTTAAAATTACTGGAATATCAATCAAAGGTCTTTTCTACTTTGATTTGAAGTTGCTGGCATGTTGATCAAAGATCTTTTTCTACTTTGATCTGAAATTATTGGAATGTCGATCAAAGGTCTTTTGTACTTTGATCTGAAGTTGTTGAAATGTCGATCAAAGGTCTTTTCTACTCCAAGTTGGGAATTGTAGAAATGTCGATCAAAGGTCTTCTCTACTTCAATCTGGACTTGTTGAAATGTCGATCAAAGGTCTTCTCTACTTCAATATGGAATTGTTGAAATGGCGATCAAAGGTCTCCTCTACTTCAATTTGGAATTGTTGAAATGGTGATCAAAGGTCTTCTCTACTTCAATCGGGACTGTTGAAATGTCGATCAAATGTCTTGTCTACCTTAATTTGGAGTTGTTGAAATGTCAATTAAAGATCTTCTTAATCTCAATCTCAATCTCAATCAGGACTTGTAGAAATGGCGATCAAAGGTCTTCTCTACTTCAATTTGGAGTTGTTGAAATGTCGATCAAAGGTCTTCTCTACCTCAATCTCAATCTGGACTTGTTGCTTGTAAAAAAATCAAAATTTGGGATTAGACTTTAAATGTTGAGTGCATCGTTGTTCCATTGCTTTTGGATGGGTGATTTTTATTTGTTCCTTCTTGATTTTGAACTTTATCACGAAAAGTTTAATTAACAAAAGATTCTATTTTTAAGAAACATTTGATTTTTGAAACTTGGAAGCTTCGAAATTGACATTTAATATTTTTGGACTTTGAAACTTTGAGATTTTAAATTGAAATTTGAAACTGGAAATCTGAAATTTTGAGATTTAGGATTTTGAAAATTAAGATTTGAGATTTTGATCATGAAATCTGAGGTTTGAATTTTTCTGAAATCTTGAAAATTGAAGGTTTAAATTTAAGAAATTGGGCATTGAGAATGTTGAACTAAACTAATGGGACATTATCATAGTCCTTGCGATGCATTGTATGTGATTTAGTTACAGAAGATATAAATCACAAGTCCTTGTAAACTCAAAATATAGTTCGTAGTCGATGATGAAATTGGGTGTTTCATCTGCGAAGACTATAACACACCAACTAAGATGGTTTGTCTTGATCATGGAAGTGGAGACTTCTAGTTGATGTGTTGATATGTCTTACGTGCGTAAAACATATTTAACTGAACCGCTGTGAGAGTAATTATTCAATTAACAACTGTCACCTGAATAATTAATCTCACGACTTCAATTTCATAGACTCTCAATCCTGAGAGGATAGTGAACCCGATCATGAAATGTAGGTTACTTTGATATATTAGGAGTGAGATCTAGTTTAACAGTCAAAACCTCAATATGTTGGGTAATTACATGTAGTGTTGAGGGAACACGTATTCTCAAGATGGAATCCATAATCTCTTTCTATAGAGACATGAAATATCCCCTTGAGATAAGTTTAATGAGAACTGGTTATTCAGAACTGGCCATTTTAGTAAAGAGTTACTAAAGTTTATATTTTATGAAATTAGATTTCATAAATATGAATGACTAAAAGATTAAATTGGGTACTCAAAGAATAAAATAGTTGTTTACAAAGTGACAATTTATTATGACTTTTTTCACTATGGATATTTCGTGGAGGGGTCAAATGATATCATATTAGAGTCTTGGGAAAATAATTTATTAATAAGGCCTAGAGTGCAATTATATTTCCATAGTGGTACTTGTTATATAATTAATGGTAACTTTGGGCTTGTTAAGAGTTGACAAATAAGTCTGACGCCCATTGGAGCTAGAGCCTTATTAGTCCCTTTAATCCCATCCCAAGCCATATACTTAAGCCCAATTGGGCTAGCCCAAAAAGCTAACCCAATTAGATAATCAGTTTTTATTTAATAAGAGTTATTAAATAAAGTAACTGACAAGGCAGTTAAACGTACCTATGATTAAAAGAAGAGAAAACAGTTTTTCTCTACAGAGTCTTTGGAATACATTTTTCCAAAGGAAAATTAATGTACGAAATTTTTGATTGGAAGACCACTCATCTTGGGCACCATGTGGGATTGGGATGAAGATTGAAGGTATTCTCAAGTTTTGTTTTTGAATCTCACTACATCAAGGTACTTTTTTTTTTTTTTTTTTTTTTTTTTTTTTTTTTATATTCTAGAATTCAAGGTTACATGTTATCTCTCATGAATGAAGTAGATCCTTGTGTTGCTTCCGCTATGGGTTTTGTATGAGATGCAAAACCATTTTTTCTAACACTTGTATCTAATCAAGTTTGTTACCATGTTTGTGTTTGTTTTGTTTGCTTGTGTGTTATTTTATAGATGTCTACTCGTAAGTCAGCAGCGAAGAAAATAGCAAAGTGTCCTCGCTACTCCTTGGATTCGTTTAGAAACGATGATGCGAACATGGCTTACATCGATCATTACAAGAATGCTTCAATCGTCTTAGAAAGGAGGGTGGACATTGAGTCCTTAAAGGACACATTCATTTTGGAAGTGTTTAAGGAAAGGACATGGACCAAATTGCTGAATCCCACGACTGATGTCTATGATTGCATCATAAGGGAGTTCTATGCTAATGCTTTTGTGGAAGGCGACCACATCAACTGTAGGGTAAGAGGGAGAGAGTTCACAATCTTAAGAGACTTAATTCAAAAGTTGCTGGAGATTCGACCGACGACTCCTGACACCTCTCTACACTATGATGAGAGGAAAGAGAAACTTGAGCCTCTCGTGCAAGTTCTTGGAGGTCAACTCAAGAAGAAGGCCTTGCACACGATTGAGTTTTCTCTAGAGATGCGAGCTTTGGCCTATATCATGATCTTCAACCTTTATCCGGTGAAGAATTTGACAACCTTGTCGGGGCCAAGGACCGTCTTCCTACATGATCTCTTTACTCACAAAGAGATTGATATTTGTGGTCACATCTACTATCTCTTCGTCAAGTGCATAAAGAAGAGAAAGTCAAGGCTAACTCCACCATTCCCAAGCTTTGTCATGTCTCTAATATCAAGGGTAAAGGTGAAGATTCCAAGTGGTCTTTCGGTCATGCAAAGGGAAGAGCCTATCAGTGAGCAAACTATTATCCGGAGTAAGGCTCACATTCCCGGACCAAGCATTGGTGTATCTCAAATTCTAAGTGATGAAGCTGTAGAAATTGATCGTTTCACTTCAATACCGGATGATACTCCACAACCTTCTTCTCAAGCACAAGCAAGAGCACCCGACCACCTTGATTTTTACTTGGAAGGGTTGAAGAGTTGCATGCCATGTTGACTTCACATATGACTACTCCACGAAGCAGTTCACATACCTTCAAGGCCAAATCACTGCCCTTTCTTTTCAGATTCAAGACACGGTGGAGAAATCAGAATCGGAGTCCGACACATTTTAGGACCTTTGGCCATTCCGGTCAAAAATGGGGAGTATATTAGCTTGAGGGGAGTACAGCCTAAGGGGGAATAGTAACATCATTGGTTTATTTTGGTGGCTTTTTTTTTTATTTTTTATTTTTTTTAGTTTTTGTTATTTATAGTGCTTTATTTAAAGCTTTAAGTTATGAGAGACCAGGAACTTAGGTACTCTCAAAACAAGAGATTCGGGTACTTTAAGGCACCTCTCTTTTGGGTAAGTGGTGTGGAATCGCCACTTATTTTTTTATACAAAAAAATAAGAAAAAATAAATACAATTACATATTTAGAATATGTCAAATGTCATTGATTGAATAAAAAAAAGCACAATTTGGTTGATTAACCTTACAGGGCTTTAGTCCTAGTTACAAATCTATGCCCAAAAAAAAAAAAAAAAAAAATACAAAACTTTGATCCTAGTTACATTCTACCAAAATTAAAGATAAAGCACTAGTCTACCTATCCAAAATTCTAAGTTCGGGGGCTAGGTTACAGAATGGGAAAGTGTTAGGCACCCATTCTGCCTAGATGGAGTCTGGTCTTGTAGACTCTAATGACCATTATATACCATTTTTGTACGATTTTGAATGATATGTTATAATACACATGACAAACACTTGATAAAGATTAATTTAAACAAATTTGTCTTATGGATATGTCCTCTTTTAAAAACAAATCAGATTTGTCTTGAAAATTAAAAAATGAGACTTTATTTGTAAAAATCAGATTTATTTTTGTAAAGGAAAAGAAATGAGATTTGATTAAGAAAAATCAGATCTGGTTTTTTTGTAAATTTAAGAAAATGAGACTCGATTTGTAAAAATCTGATCTGTTTTCTTAAAGAATAATTAAAAAAAAAAAGAGAGATTTTGTTAAAAAGAATCAGATTTGTTTTGAAAAGTTAAAAAAAAAAATGAGATTTGATTTGTAAAAATTAGATATGTTTTTAGAAGTAAATAAATAAGACTTTTAAAAGAGGATTCACATTTATGAGACAAACTTACTATGTATTTGGTATCAGAGCCATATGACGTTTTCATCTCCTTTGATTAGTATACTTGGATTATTGTCTTGATTAGTATGCTTTGTGATTTATAGTTGCCACAATACATGGATCCTCTGTACTAATCACATCAAGACACTAGACTATATAATCAACTAGAACACTATGGAGTTTGTTTCTAGTGAACCAAAGAAGCTAGTTTTCCATAATCACCTTGTGGACCCTTTAGCCAGAGTTGGTAGTGTTGTCCTGTTAGGTTTGTGGAAAAGAAATCTTTCTATCAAAAACCATTATGGCTAATACATCTTTTGTAGAGATTGATAACTTTAAATTCCCTTTTGATCCTTCCCTTCGTAGATCCACAGCAAATAGACTAGACTATTTATATGAAATCTCCCATGTACCTAAAGATAGTAAAATCCCTATTACTGATTTCCCCATTGTAAATACTTACACTATATTTAATAAACCCCAGTTTTCTCTAAAAAAAAAACCATAAAAAAAAAATTGGCACTTCTCAACCTTCTACTGTAAAAGAATATGTCCAAGCCTCAAAATTTGACCAGTTCAATATTCCAGCAAATGATGGTGAAAACTTCATTACTCTTTTCCTCCCTAGGGAATTTGTCAACCCATGGCAAAAGCAAGGGTACGCTCATCTCCACTTTGGTGCTGTAAGGTTGGCATTAAACTCCCATGGAAGAAAGGGACTCCCTGTAGTCTCCAGAATGGCACTCCTTGACTCTAGATTTTTGGAGTATCAACATGCAATTATAGGAATTGTCCAAATAATTTTGAATGCTGGAACTGTTTTTGTCACATTTTCCCAAATTTCAATATACCTTTAAAAGATCCCCATCTTTGTGATGCTCTCAAAGTTCAAGTCCAAATTACTGGAGCTTCTCAAGTACAAAATACTTATGTAGACACACTCCATTACCAACTTGATTATAGGCTCCAAAATCATGCCTTTGATATGGCAGTTCCAGAAATGGCTCAAACTGATGATGCATTCCTTATTCAAGTTGACTCGGGATTAACTCTAATGTGTGCATTTGTCCCTAGACTACTTACAAGGGACCAGATGATTTCCCTTTTCCCAGAATCATGGATCACGAAGGTTGAGTCACTTCACCAAGTAGTCCAGCCGATCCAGTCTTACAATCCTTTCTTTATCAGGAAAGAAAATGGAGAAGTGAAGACAAGATTCTTGAAGGCCCCACCAGAAAAGAAGGATGTAACAGTCTTTCCAACCTAGATGGTAATGCTGCAACCCGTACCACATGTTGCTGAAAAATGTCTAGTAATTAAAGCATTTTGTGAAGATGGAAAACCTTGTTATGAAGGAAAATCATCCTCTGGCCATATATGGTGGGATATTTGTGATTGTGATGAATGCAAAGAAGAATCAATTGATGATGATGATCAACCAAGAAGAAGAAAGAAAAAATCGCCCCAACAAAGCTTGAAAGAGAGATATGAAGCAGGAGATCCTGAAGTAGATCTCTTGGGAGAACCTTCTAGAAAATTTGACTATTGTGTCTTTTAACCCAAAACCAGAAAGCAGAAACTTTAATCTCCTCCTCCATGCAAAGAAACCAAGCCAAAACAAGATAATAACCATGAGCCTAAACCTACATTAATCCCATACTTCCAGAATATCCTCTCCTAATTACATAAATATCATCTTGGTCCTTTCATACAAACCCAAACACAAAAACCTTTACCCTGCTACATGTTTGATAGAACTTCACCCTCTTATGCTCAAGATTTTCCTCCATTAGCAAACTTTGAACACCCCCAAGCCAACACAAAACATGTTTGGAAAATCAAAACTCTTGTTGGAACCAATTCAAATGGAACTCAAAAACAAGTTTCGTCAGCAGAAGTAGCTTTAAATTGGCAAGCAGAAAATGTTGTGGCCCAAAACCAAGCTCTTTTAGAGATTCTTGACAATTAGCAAAAATTGGTAGAAGTAGTGACATAGACATTTTCATCATCCGAATCTCTTACCAATGACTTGAAGAAGAAAATTAAGAAAGTAGAACAAAAGCTTGCAACAATCACATCCACAATCAAAGATATGTCAGTTTCCATCCCCCTTTTGGGATAGAAAGAAAAAGAAAGAAAACATCTGTTGACACAACTCCAGTTTATAGAGAAATCCCAGAAGACAGAAAAATAAGCTTGCCCAATGTTTGTCTATACCCCTCACCAATCCAAACAATCATTGTATAAAGATCTGTCTATACCCTTAACCTCTTCATTTTTATTCAACTCCACAAGTCAAAACTTCTAGCCCTTAACCACAATACACCCTGATCATAACCCTTTCAAGAGCAGTGGAATCCTTCCAGCCATAACATATCCACTACAATCCAAAACAGAGTCTCAAAGCCAATCACAAATTAAACCCTCCCCTGACAAATACCCACTATCCCAGCCCCTAGACCTAATCATTGGTGTATCCTCAAAACCTCCAGATATGAACATGTTGACCATAGACCCTGATCCTCCGAACTCGATTTCATCTTTTCTAAAGGCCATCACTTTAGAAGACTTAAATACCCCACCTGTGCTCCAAATCATTGCTGATACTAATTTGGATCTTTTTGACCTTGGTCTTGATGGTATATTTATGTATCAACAAGATGACCAACCAATAGTAGAAGAAGATGATGTTCTTCATCCTCCACCTCCACCACCAATCTTTCCACCTCCACCTTTTGTCCCTGACAACCAGACTCGTCTCACTTATTCATCAATGACAGATTTGAAGCATTTATTCACCATTGATAATGCTCCTCCTTCCAAGTGGCATGAAATTTTTTTTTGACATGTACTCATGGTGCACTGCAGAACTTCATGTTTCAAATTTCACAGTTGCCCAAGTAATTGCTATATTCATTGCAAGGCTTACAGGAAGAATAAGAGAAGGGTGGATTTCCCTAGGAGAATTTCGGCAAAGGCATGCAACCCAATCTCAAACACTAGAAGATTTCTTTACAATCATTCATAATGAATTCCTTGGAGCTCCAACACATTATACAGAGGTTGCACAAGAAGAATTTCTTGCCATGAAATGTTGTTCATTTGAAAGGCAAGATTTAGAAAGACACTTTGATCACATGTTAAGGCGATTTTATACCATCAATGGCATGGATGATGTGAATATCAAGTGGACCTTCCTCAATTCTCTTCCAAAACCATTGGGAGACGAAACCCTTTGAATGATGAATATCCAAAGAATAACTTTGAACCAAGCCTCATTGGGAGAAATTTATCAACATATGCTTATTGCCCTTGAAAAGCTCTGTAATCAAAGGAAATTCTTTTCAGAAATGGGGAAGATTCACAATAAACTCAAGGATGGCTGCAAGAGGAAAGATTTACAAATAAAATGCCCTGAAAAAATTTGTGATTGTTCGGGAAAAAAAAGAAAAAGAAACCACTTCAAGAAGTATTCTTTAAAAAAAAAAATACCATGCAGAACCAAATAAAAAGTTTCTCAGGAAAAAGAAATGGAGAATCCTCAAGAAAAAGCAATTCATAGGAAAGACTTCCAAAGTCTGCTTTGTATGCAGAAAACCAGGACATTTGGCAAAAAATTGCTAAAGAGAGAAAAGGCAACAAAGCTCCTTGAGCAAGCCCAGATTCATGCAAAAGACACTCCTTTCTCTGATGTAGAATCACTTGATCTTATGATATCTTTTAATTCGACGGTCCGATTCAAGAATTGGACATATCGTTGTGACCGTTAGAATTTCAAGATCATTTTTATGATATGCAATGAATGAATTAATGCATGTAATGCAACCGTAAATTTTGGGTATATGAATGGTCACTCTAGCCATCTTCCAAGATTAAATTATGGGTGCAAAATCGAGTGTCTACAGAATGCCCCTCATTGACAAAGCTTGGAAAGTGAATGTCAATGTAAAACAAAGACATTGATTTTAGCAGCCATGATTTAATCTAGGTTGACTTTTCAAAGATTATCTAGCCCTAGAACCTAAAACCTTGGAGCATAGAACTAGTGTTTTATTGTTTTTAAAAAATGAAAACTATGAATACTTGACCTACTTGACAACTAATAAACTTGAATTGAATCTTGAAATCTAAGGTGACTGAGAGGCTTCTTTATCTCAATCTAGAACTGTGGTGACCAAGGGGCTTCTCTACCTTGATCTGAATGGGAGGTAACCAAGAGGTTTCTCTATCTTGGAACCTAGGGCTATTGAGAGGCTTCTCTATCTCAATCTTGAACTATGACAACCAAGGGGTTTCTCTACCTTGATCTGAATGGGGGGTAACCAAGAGGCTTCTCTATCTTGGAACTTGGGGCGATTGAGAGGCTTTTCTATCTTAGTCTTGAACTATGACGACTAAGGGGCTTCTCTACTTTGATCTGAATGGGAGGTAACCAAAAGGCTTCTCTATCTTGAAACTTGAGGTGATTGAGAGGTTTCTCTATCTCAATCTTGAATTGTGATGACCAAAAGGCTTCTCTACCTTGATTTGAATGGGAGGTAACCAAGAGGCTTCTCTATCTTGGAACCTGGGGCGATTGAGAGGCTTCTGTATCTCAATCTAGAACTATGGCGACCAATGGGTTTCTCTACCTTGAACTGAATGGGAGGTAACCAAGAGGCTGCTCTATCTTGGAACCTGGGGTGATTGAGAGGCTTCTCTATCTCAATCTTGAACTGTGACGACCAAGGGGCTTCTCTACCATGATCTAAATGGGAGGTAACCAAGAGGTTTCTCTATCTTGGAACCTGGGGCGATTGAGAGGCTTTTCTATCTTAATCTTGAATTGTGATGACCAAGGGGCTTCTCTACCTTGATCTGAATGGGAGGTAACCAAGAGGCTTCCCTATCTTGGAACTTGGGTGATTGAGAGGCTTTTCTATGATAGGGCAAAAATGTATTGACCCTTTGCAAATTAATTAATTATCCAAGTTAATCAATTAGACACAATTACATGCAATGGCGTGGTAGCACAAACAAATCACCAACTAAACTAAATGCAGTGGAAATTAAATTTGACATGGTGATTTGTTTACAAATGGGGAAAACCACCAAGACAAAAACCCCACCGTGTGATATTAAGGTCACCACTTCCAAGAATCCACTATTATCAATCACAAGCGGTTATAAGTAAAAGGAATACCAGTACCCAATACCAACTTACAGTTGAACTCTTACCCCAATACCCAATTGGACTTATATTGTAGCGGCAATCTCTTTGTTCAATGCACAAATCCAGTATGTGACTAACCAATGATGCACGGATCCCAGTACATTACTAACACACCAACTTTAGGAAGATTGTTGGCTACAAAGTTCTTCAGTTTATCAACAGTGAAGATCAAGAAGCTCCTTGGTCACAAAACCCTTAGCGTAAAGACGCAGTAGCTTCTACACAGAATATGATGAATTAGGGCAATTTTTGCCTCCGGTCACAATATTTATGGATTATTCTTTTGCAACACCTTGCATCACCTTGTGACAACTCTTAAAATAATCCTTATATATGTTTAGGGTTATGAGAAAAGAAACCCTAAACAAATACTTAAGGATATGCATGTAATCAGATCTGGAAAACTTGATTTCGTAATTCTCAACAGGTACAGCTTGTGTCGAGCTTCAGCAGTAATTCTCGATAGAAAGGATTTTGTTGAGACTTCTGTTGAGGTTTAATGAATAACACTTCCTTCACTTGTTTCTTGGTCAGAGTTGCATGGCTTTAATACGAAACTTGAACACTTTTCTTGAAGTACTAAACCCATACTAAATCTACCCAATTACAAGTAAAGTGCGTTTTGTCAAAGGATTAGCCAATTACATAATTATGTCCTTAACAATCTCCCTATTTGGCAATCCATGACAAAACCACGACAAAAAAATGAATCATGAGAGGAGTCTTAAATCACTAAACTCATAATCACTTGTTGAAATACAAAATAAATCTAACCCTAACATAAACTCTTGAAAAACTTTGCAAGAAGAGAGTTCATGGCATGGTAGACTTTCACAACTTGTCTTTCTGAAACACTTAAACAAAACTCATCAAGGCATCGTGTGTGAAACAGAAATACAGATTGCATACATAAAGAAAAATGTGTATAAAGGGAGAAAAGAAACAACACATAGAGATAGGTGAATAAAAACATACATCATCATATATATGAAAAGAGAAGTACAATGTATGTCATAAATAAATGGTCACAAGACCAGTATATAAAAGGTTAATGTAAAGAAAGAAAAGATAAATACATGTAAACCTCATTACTTCCCTCAAGATCTATAAACACTCCCCCTAACAAAAAATGTCCTATACTAACTCTCCCCCTAAGTACAAGACTATTCTCAAACCTAAAACTACTCCCCCTTTTTGTCACGAATGACAAAGGGTAAGTCACTAAAAGGTCGTCATCTCGCCATCACTAGAAGAGCTAGCATCATCCTCATCATCATCACCAGCATCACCATCATCATTAGTCGAAGCCTCTAGAGAAGGAGATGAAGAAGCAGCGAAACCACCAAGAAGAGCCTATCAACGGGCGATGCAACCAACTCGGGTTTTTATTTGACACATCTCATCGGTGAGATAGTCAAGACTACCACTAAAGTCAGCCTTCATCCACTGAAACTGCGCCATGATGGCCTCCATTGTCACATTAGCTGCCGAAGAAGAAGGAGTAAAGGTGGAAGGAGCCGAAGAAGAGGGAGGAACAGCAGAAGTCGCAGGATCATCCATCTCCACACGTGGCCACTTCGGTAGAAGCTAGGCCTCGCTCTGTCGAATGGAACCAATGCTGATGGCACCCATGGTGGTGAAGTAAAGAGAATCAGGAATAGGAATGGAGAAGTGTCGGAGGATACGCGTGATAGCCGAAGGAAAGATGAGCTTATCACATGTAGTCGTATCCTGATACACATCGAGGGTAAACGTGATGAAGTGAGAAAGGAAGTCAATAGAGAGGTCCTCAAGAAGAGACAAAAGAAAACGAGCACGAGGCTCAGTGATAGGGTTATAGTGAGACAATGGTGTAAAAGTAAATGTCATCACCATATTAAGGAACCTTAGGCCTTTGACAAAGCCCGAGCATAGGGTGTTTTGCTTACCATCCCATATGGAAAGTGTCTCACAAAAGTGAGACAGAAGCTCGTCTCTGGACACAATTCGAAGATGCTCACGACCGAGGTAGTTAGGATGCATTACCCTCAAAATGTGTACTACCTCAGATATAAGATCTAGGGTAAGTACGATACGTGTACCTCGGAATGTCATGGCAAAACGAGGTACAAAGCTATCGATACCGTGTATATTGGAGTAAAACTTCTGTATAAACACAATGGGACACCTTATGGGTCTCTCAAGTAGAGATTCCCAACCTTAAGTCCGAATGACAGAGGGGAGAGGAGTGTTGGAAAAGTCCGACAGGATAACTTGGCACTTCAAATGAATGCCACATTTTTGAAAGTTCTCAAAGAAGTCCTTTTGGGCCTTTTCATCATGGAACCGAAAGTGGAGGGGAGGGATAGGATCAAAAGAAGGAGACCCGAAACCAAGAGGATTCCAAGCCAGAGTGGATTTACGCGCTTTGGGTGCCATGACATGGTTTATCCGAGAGAGAGAGAGAGAGAGAGAGAGAGAGAGAGAGAGAGAGAGAGAGAGAGAAGAAAAAGAACACATCACAACCAGAAACAAAGAATAGGAAGGAAAAGATACGTATGCATGAAATATGTACGAACATGTGACGTGCAAAATTTTAAAAAGCATCGTGGGTACAAACCCAATCCAAACCAACAAGCACACAATCTAAAATGCTACAATGCAATAAGAATGCAATGCATGAGCATATAACATCAAATCAACAACACCCAACCCAAAAATTTCACAATAATCTCAAAAACCCCAAAAATTTTCCAAAAACCCAAAACCTAGGTCTAAAATGCATGAAGGCATGTAAAATGAGGGTTTAAGAACACATACCAAGTGATTGAGGCTTGATCTAGGTCGAATATCACGTGGGTAGAGAGATTTTAGTGAGAAAAGAGTGTTTGGGGCGAGAGAGAAAAGATTTAGTCGAGAGAGAAATGAAAAAGTGAAATTTGATACACGCCTCAGCTTTAAATATAAAATGCAGCTCGATGGATCGAAGTATCTATCGAGATCTGTCTGGCACTAAATCTCGACAAAAATGAATCTGTCGAGGATCTGTCGATGACAAAACTCACCTCAATGGATCGAGAATCTTTCGAGAATCTATCAGGCAGACAGAGAGCTCAGAAATTTGGCTCGATGGATCGAAGAAGCTGTTGAGAATCGATCGAGGAAAAACCCAGAAATCTCGATGGATCGAGATTCTGTCAAGATCTTTTGAGAAAAGGAGAAAGAAGGGCTCAATAGAAGAGAATCTGTCAAGCTTGAAGAAAGAAGGCTTTTCAAAGAAGGGAAAAACACATAGAGATGAATGCAACAAGCAAGCTACTTAACAAAGAGCCAATCAACATGTTAAGCTCTCAAAACATCTCTTTACAAATATGCAAAGCATTCATAGATCCAAAACACACGCACACTAAACATGTCTAACCAATTTTATATTTCAAGAACAAGTTAAGACAGTTTAGTAATCATATATTAACACATGTATTCCTTGTGATGATCAAATCAAATTGTACCTGCACATGTATTAAAAGTAGCAAAGAGTTTGCGTGTTGTGTATGAAACATAGCAAGAGTGCATAAGTGTCTCATATTATGAAGATTTGAAATATGAGAAAATCAAATACACTCACACACAATCATAACTGGTAGATGAGGACTATCATCTTCGAGATACATCCTATAACTACCACATCTCCTAGAAACATGCTTGCAACCATATTTAAAAGCAATTTGATTCTTTTTGCTTTTATTTTTCTTTGCATATTTTCTTTTTGAACAAATCATGTATGAGCATATAAGAGAGAGAAGAAGTACCCAATTCTGTAAGCCAAAACATCACAATTTTGCTATACCAAAGCACACAGATGTTATTCATGATTGGCGGGCTTTAGTGGTGAGATAGTTATTTATGCATTTCTCTTAGGATTTTCTAGTCCTTCCCATAAAAAAGAGTGATTTAAGTGTTAAGTATAGAAGGTTACTTAATTGTACTCATCACAAACACGAGCCACAAAGTTTACTTGCTTAGTTGTGCATTAAGATGCTCATCTAAGCTACAAAAGATACAAAGTTTAGAAAACTTTGTTTCAATGGCCATTCAAGGTACACAAGTACCAATATACACATACACACACTGTTTTTGTATTTTTCTGATTTTTCAATTTTTTATTTTTTATTTTTATTAAAAGAAAAATAAACAAAAATTGAAAAACAACCAAACAAAAACATAAAGAAACACACAAAGCATAAAACTAGACTGACTCAAAACAAGAAAGCAAAACACACAAGTAATGCATAACCATAAGGAGAGAGAGAAAAAGTGATTGAATCACCTTAAGCCTTTTTCCTTCCACACTTTGAAGAACCTTTCCTTTGCGTGAACCTTTGATCTAGAGGTAAGGGGGAAGAATTGAAACCGTTCAAGTTCGAAAGGAACATGAGGGCCTTGAGAAGATCTCCAAGAGGGGCAAGAGATGATGGAAACTGACTTTGGTTTCCGAACGAGAGCATACTATTGCTCTGTTGAGTGGCTAACCACTTATAGCAATTTGGATGAGTATGCCCTGAAGCTCCACAGTGATGACAGAAATGCGGCTTCTTTTGTTGAGACTTTTTGTTGTTTTCCCTTTTTGTCCTAGGGTTTCTAGCCTCTTTCTTTTAAATCTTAGGGGGTGCTTCTAAAATAGATTTGCCTTTATCTAAGTTCTCACTAGCTATTTCAGTTTTAGTTTCATCATTCTTAGAATTAGCATTATCAGCAGGTGAGACAAAAACAGTTGTACTAGATGAGGCAATATTAGGAGAATAGAAATCATACCCTAAACTGGTTTTATCAAAAGCATCTTTTTGAAAACTTAGCATCTCATCGAGTTTTGCACTGGAAGTCCTCTCTAATTGAGCTCTAACTTGGAATAGTTCCGCTTCAAGCTTCTTTGTCCTCTCAGCAAGGAAGTTGTTCTCGAATCACAAAACTCCAATTGTTTGATTTGCTTCATCAACCTTTGTAGAGAGCTCCTTTCAATCTAGCTCCATATCACTTAGCTTCTTGGTGTTCAACCTATACAGTTTTTTATGCTTCTCGGAAATCTTGTACAACTTAGTATAGGTTGTATGGATGTCATCTTGATCGTCCATTTTCTCAAATTTTGATTCCACCAAGTCTTCTTCTTCATCTACTGCTTCTACGATCCCCTCAGTAGGATCCACTGTGGCAATGAAGGCACTTAAGATTCCCTTGTCATCACTGTATCTGACTCAATCTCAGACTCGGTGTCACTCAAGGTAGCAGGAAGAGCCTTGCTTTTCCAAATAGACTTGAGATATGTTGGACATTCTTGTTTCATGTGTCCAAAACCTTGACATCCAAAGCACTTTGGTCCGGAGGGAATAGTGTACTGACCATCATCCTTAGCATCCTTCTTTCCTCTGTCTTAGCTTTTGAATTGAGAAGAACTAGATTGTTTGTGTAAGTTCAAAAACGTGTACAAAAACACTTTTGAACGTTTAGACCCCCAAAAACCAATTTAATCAACACACGCAATATGTTAAACAATAGTGTGCGGAAACTTAACATATGCTATAACATGGTATTGATTAAACAACTATCTAAGCCACAACAAAATAAACCACAGCAGATAATGTAAAGGCAGAGATAGAGAGGAAGGAAGATGCAAACACAGCGATAACACCAGATATGTTATCGAAGAGGAAACCGAAGACCTCGGCGAAAAACCTCTCCGCCGCCCTCCAAGCGGTAATCAATCCACTAGAAAATACAGTTGGGATACAAGGACAGCAATAGACCCTCCAAGCCTAATCTACCCAATGCACCTAAGCCCTCCAAGCTTCTTGCTCCAACGAGGTTGCGCCGAACCTTTTTCTTTTCTAGCTTTCCGGATTCCGCTACTTCACCGTAGCATCAACCAATGAATATTGGCTCCTTCCTAACTGCTTCCCAGAACTCCAAACGTCTGTCTCACAGAGATGATAATGGTGAGAACCAGGTTTGGTATAAAGGCCTCTCAAGGATTTGACAATGGAGAGGAAGAGAGTGAGGGATTTTGATGAGACTCTAAGGTAGAGATTGTGGGTAAAACAATCTGGTTTTTCTTTAGGGTTTCTCTCTCAAAATTCTCTCTGGAAGCTCTCTTTCAATCGTGGGTTAAAAGGGTATTTATACTGAAGAGGAGTGGAATGCGAAACGTCAGGTTTTTCCAAAACAGGGGTGGCTCGCGGCTTGACCTCGCGGCTTGACTAAGTCGCGAGTTCCAGTCGCGAGTTAACCGTATGGCCAGTTGTCCTGTTTTGTCCTGTAGTGATCCAGCTAGCATGACTGTTCATCTTCCAGCATGCTTGGCACGTGTGCATCTTCTGGCGGGTTGAAGCCGCGAGTCCAGTCGCGAGTCCCAGCCGCGACACTCTGTTTTCTTGCACACTCTTGAGCAATCTTCACACTATCTCACTCACTACCCTTACAACAATCCCACCTAAATACAGGGTTACTAAATGCTGAATTACAAGCAAATTTGGCACGGAATAAAGCCAATTAGATGGTTGAATAAATTCAACCTTACAGTTTGCAGTCCTTATCAAATCCTTTCGCATTGGCATTATTCATGAACTTCTTGTACTACCTAGTGATGTAGGATTTCATCTTGGAATCTTCATCATCTAAAGACTCATCAGTTTCGTTACTTTTGGCCTTTAGTGCCGTGCTCTTACTTTTGCTTCCTTTCCCAATTCTAGTCAAACCTAATTCATAGGTTTGCAAGTTGCCAACTAGCTCCATTAAAGGAATTTTGCCAGTGTTCTTTGATTCTTCAATGGCAGTGATCTTGGCATGGAATCCTCAAGTAGAGATCTGAGCACCTTTTTCACAATCTTGGGTTTGGGAATCTGTTTTCCAAGATTAAATGTTGAGTTGACTATGTCCTTCAGCTTTGCATAGAACTCATTGAATGACTCATTCTCCTCCATCTTGATCTCCTCAAAGCTTGTAGTAAGCCTTTGGAGCTTAGAATCCTTGATGGCTTTAGTTCCTTCATAGGTAGTTTGAAGAATGGTCCATGCTTCCTTAGAAGTTTCAGTTGAGGATATTTTCTTGAACTCCTCATTAGTCATCGCACCAAATAGGGCATTCAACGCTCTGCTGTTGAAATTTGCCGCTTTGGTCTTAGCCTCATCCCCGTTAGCTGGCGCTTCCTTTGGCTTAGTCCAACCAATCTCCACAGCTTGCCACACCTTCTCATCTAAAGGCTACAAGAAAGCTCTCATGCGTACTTTACAGTATGCATAGTTAGTGTCATCAAATAAAGGAGGTATAATAAGAGATTGTACTCTATCCATGACGAACAGGGGTCAATGGATCACACAGCAAAGATTAAACTTAATCAGAGTGTGCTTGCTCTAATACCACTTTTTGGGTTAAAATGAATTGACCCCTTACAAATTAATTAATGACCCAAGTTAATTAATTAGGTTCAATTATATGTAATGGTGTGGTAGCACAAACAAATCATCAACTAAACTAAATGCAACGGAAATTAAATTTGACACGGTGATTTGTTTATGAATGGGGAAAACCACCAAGGTAAAAACCCCACCGGATGATTTTAAGGTCACCACTCCTAAGAATCCACTATTATCAATTACAAGCAGTTACAAGTAAAAGGAATCCCAGTACCCAATACCAACCTACAGTTGAAACCTTACCCCAATACCCAATTGGATTTGCATTATAGCGGCAATTTCTCCGTTCAATGCACGAATCCCAGTACGTGACTAACCAATGATGCATAGATCCCAGTACGTGACTAACACACCAACTTTAGGAAGATTGTTGGCTGAAAAGTTCTTCAGTTCATCAACAGTGAAGATCATGAAGTTTTTTGGTCACAAAACCCTTAGTGTAAAGACATAGTAGCTTCTATGGAGAATTTAATGAATTAGAGCAATTTTTGCCTCTGGTTACAATATGCATGGATTATTCTTTTACAACACCATACTTCACCTTGTGACAGCTCTTAAAATAATCCTTATATATGTCTAGGATTGTGAGAAAGAAACCCTACACAAATACTCAAGGATGTGCGAGTAATCAGTTCTGGAAAACTTGATTTCGTAATTCTCGACAGATACAACTTGTGTCAAGCTTCTGTCAGGCTTCAACAGTAATTCTCAATAGAAAGGATTCTGTCGAGACTTTCGTTGAGCTTTAATGAACAACACTTTCTTCACTTGTTTCTTGGTCTGATTTGCATGACTTCAATACTAAATTTGAACACTTGTTTCTTGAAATACTAAACCCATCCTAGATCTACCTAATTACAAGTAAAGTGCATTTTGTCAAAGGATTAGCCATTTACATAATTATGTCCCTAACACTCTATCTCAATTTTGAACTATGACGACCAAGGGGCTTCTCTACCTTGATCTGAATGGGAGGTAACCAAGAGGCTTCTCTATCTCAATCTTGAACTGTGACGACCAAGGGGCTTCTCTACCTTGATCTGAATGGGAGGTAACCAAGAGGCTTCTCTATCTTGGAACCTGGGGTTTTGCCTGCAAAAAAGCAAAATTAGGGATTAGATTTTAAATGATGGGTGCCCTATTGTTCGACTATTTTGAGATGTGTGATTTTCCTTTCTCTCTTTTTCTTTGACTTGAATTTCCTCTTTAGAAGGAAAACCTTGATTGATTTTTGTAGTCTTTGAAAAAAAAAATTCATCTTAAAAAAAAAAAAACAAAATAAAAACAAAACAATTTTTTTTTGGGTGAGTTGACTCAGCAATCAGGAGTGTTTAAAAAAAGGGGGAATGAATTTTCGGCCCCCTTTTGTGCTTGTTTCCATCATTTTTTTTTCACTTCCCCTTCTTCACTCTCTCTTCTTCCTCCATTGTTACTATTCACAAGCTTCTTCCACTTGCATTTTCTTCTTTCTCACACCATTTCTTCCTTAGAAAATCACTTCCTTAGACTTCTAAACTTGCTTTCATTCATTTCCCTTAATATCTCTTCAAATCTTTGTGTTCCTGACCACCTTTGCAACAAACCCATTTTCTTGAAACCCATCTCCACTTCTCCATTTTTTGCATCTTCAATGGTATCTTCTAAGGGACCAACTTTTCTTACTTTCAATGGGAAGAAATATCATCCATCCCTTGAATGGAATGAGGAAGAGGGGCTCCTTCAAGACCCTAAGACCTATGCTCCACACTCCAAAAAGGACTTCAAGGTGAGCACATTTTTTCTTTGTTGGCAAATTTGTTGATTTCATGTTTTGTTGAGAGCTTGATGGTAGGACATTGTCATTTTTTTGTTGTTTGTTCTTGTTGAAATTTTGAACATTGTATGATTTGGTTGGAAATCCTTGTGTGATCATGTTGTGCTCTTTGTTTTGGGGCATTTTTGAATTGTTGAGTTATTTGGTATCATGAAATTTGGACAATGTTGATGAACCATGACGTTTGGCATTGTATGTAGCTTGTGGTATTGTTGAATGAATTTTGACTTGAATGTTGTGGATATTGGAATCATGAGAATTTGATGTGTGGGCTTGATTGAACAAACTCATTTTTTATGAGTGTGGGATTTTGTTAGGATGTGTAGGTCTTATTTCATGAGCATGGAAATTTTTATGGGTATGGGTATGGAAAATTTTTGTGGTGGTATGGATTTTTTTTTTTTTTTTTTTTTTTTTTTTTTGTGTTGGACATGAGATTTTTTGGACACAGAATTTTTTTGACATGGGATTTTGGAATGAGTATTTTGGGACATGGTGTTTTGTGAACATCTCAATGATTGGCTAAACTTTGTTTTACAGAGCCTCAAGAGTCAAGGTAGCCTCTAGATGTTGAAAGGCATGTGGGAGATATTATCCCTGGACATTAAGAACATCATTAATGAAGCCGGCTTCTAGACCTTTTTCCAAGCTCTCTTGGATCATGATACCAATGAGTATAAGGACCTCCAATTACTCTTTGCTTTGTCAGAGCGATTTTGGGACACTACTTGCACTTTCCATTTTCCAGGCATTGGTGACACCCTATGACTTCTTAGCCATTACTGGCTTAAAATTGGGTGGTGAAAGAATTAAAGTTAATGATTTCATCACCTCAGCAGAGATTAAAAGTCTTTTGGGTGTGATGCCTTCAAAAATTAGGAGCAAAAATGTATCCTTGATGTGGCTGTACACTAATATTGAGAGCTGTAAGATTGTAGCAACTGGCACTTGTATGTTCATGCTTCTCTTCATTGGAACTCTCTTATGTCCAGACTTAGGTAGTACTGTGAGCTTGAGCTATTTATGGAGTCTGAGGGATATTGGTCAAATCAAACATTATGATTGGGGTGGCATGGCTTACGCAACCCTTTTGCACTTCATGACTCAACTTTCTCGCATAGCCTCTCAAGCTTGGAGGTACACCATTTTTTTGGTAGGTGAGGTTTTGAATCTTTGGTTATGTGTGTTTTGGAAGGTTATTTTGGTTGTGGTGTCGTTAATGATGTGTTGATTTTTTCAGGTCTAGATGTATGAATATTTTTGAGTTGGCCCTTAAGTTTTAGAAGACGTTGGTGACATGTATCCAAGGTTTCTTCGTTGGTTGCCTAAGTACCATTTGTCAACGCCTCCTAAGCGTTCTTTGCAAGTTTGGCGTATGGTGATTGATAACTTGATTGCCGATGATGTGAGTTTTTTTTTTTTTTTTTTTTGGTTCTAAGGGTTTTGCGTTTGGTTGAGAGTTTTTTGTATTGTGTTGTGTTGTATTATGTGTGTGTGTGTGTGTGTGTGTTTTTTTTTTTTTTTTTTTTTTTTTTTTTTGTGGTTTGGCTTCCTTTCATTCTAGGTTTTTTTGTGATTTTCAGATGTCTTTAGATCCTTGGCTTGGCTTTGAGGAGCGTGCTGAGTGTGAATGGGCTTAAGAGTTGAACGGCTGTCAAGTACTATTTGAGTGTGGCCATGGGAGATATTGGTATCTTGGTGACCGGGTGTTGGCTCAAGTTCGACATATGTACCCTCCTGAGACGATTCCAGTTCATCCTTGTCCCTCCATCAGGTTGGTAGAGCTCTTAGCTAATGAAGCAATTGCTCGTGCCCGAGTCGGCCATGTTGTTTCTAGGACACCAGGAGACTATCTTGAATTTGTCCAGACTCAATTGCATGGTTGTTTAGCTAGCATTCCTATTACCTCGGTAACTTTCTTTCCTCCCAAAGTCAATTTGCATCTCATATTGCATCTCTTATATTCTTTGTTTCAACTCTTGCAAAAATATATGCATGTTGCACTTTTAGGCTTCATCATCTGAAGAAGAGGAGAGTCCCTCTCTTAACCATGCTGACGGCTCTTCTAGTTCTTTCATGGAGACATATCCTCATTTTTCCGCATGACAATATGAAGTGATGAACCTTGATAGGTCATACAGCTCTGTGAATTTAGATCAGCCAGAGTATACCTTAAATGTCCCCTGGAATGACCCGGTATATTCCTGAATCCTTTAGTCTTCTGTCCTCATGTTTGCTCATTGAATTATTTTGAACTTGTGGATTTGTGCTTCAGGTCGGTGTCGATCTTGTGGAAGAAAGCATACAGATGATTGGAGGTTTGCAGCTTGTGGCACACAATCTTCTCAATTTGTGCTCAATGAAATGAAGTGGGTAAAAATGCTTCTTCCTTAATGCTCTTTGATAGGCCACAAACTGAATGACCCCTTGCGATAGAAATTAATTAATTAATTAGCCAAGTTATTAATTAATCAATTTATCATGCAAACGCGTGGTAGCACAAACAAATCACCAATAAACTAATTATGCAGTTGAAAATAAATAACATAGTGATTTGTTTATGAATGGGGAAAACTTAACGGCAAAAACCCCACCGGGTGATTTTCAGGTCACCACTCCCGAAACTCCACTATTATCACAACAAGCGGTTACAAGTAAAGGAATCTCAAGTACCTTACCAACCTACAGTTGAACCTTTACCCTAATACCCAATTGGACTTGTTCTGTAGTGACAGTTCCCCTTTCAAATGCACGACTCCCAAGTACGTGACTAACCAATTGGGCGGATCCCAGTTCGCGACTTCAATCACCAACTAAGAAAGTTGTTGGTTGCAAAGTTCTTCAGTTCATCCACACAATGAAGATCAAGAAGATGCTTGGTCACAAAACCCTATGGTGCACATACACAGCAACTCAAGAGAAAGAGATGAACTAGGGCAAGAACTTCGTCTCTGGTCACAATTTGCTTGAACAGAGTTTGCTCAAAGCTTGTGTAACTTGTGAACTGTTTGATGGCCCTTAAAACAATCCTTTTATATGTCTAGGGTTAGGAGAAAAGAAGGCCTAAAGACATATTCACGAATCCCAAGAAAATCATATTTGAATTCTAAAAATCTTAAAACTCGACAGATAGAAGGTGTCGAGAAGCTGTCGAGCAGGTGTTGAGCACACCGAATCTAGAACAGCTTTCTTAAGCTCGATAGATACAGCTATCGAGCTAGCTGTCGAGCTTTAATGAATTTGCACTATCAACTTGTTTTCTTGGACAGACTTGAAGGCTTCAACACTTGATCTTGAAACATGGTTTCTTGAAGTATTTAAACACATCCTAAATCTACCCAAATACAAGTAAAGTGCGTTTTGTCAAAGGATAAGCCAATTACATAAAATCATGATATATGTTCTTAACATGTGAAACACATATGTCCTAACACTCTTTGTTTAAATCTCCATGATAATGGATCTAACACTTGTCTTTGTTGATTTTTCAGAACAAACGAATAGAAATGGCCGATGTCAACACAAGATCCTTGTAGGAGAGGATAAAAAATCTTGAACTTCAAAACCAACAACAAGAATCTTGATTTTATGCAAGTCAAGTAGGAGACACTGAAGGTGGCTCCTCCAGGGGTGGGTCTAGGAGATCTTCCCACAGGCGGACGCAAAGTCCAAATGATGCTTGACTTGTATCTTAATTTTCCTGCAAGGATAAGAAAAAGTGTTCCTTAGAGAATTTGTATTAATTTCAACTGTTAGCTCTTTATCTTTGGATTGTTCTTAATCTTGCTGAAACTCAGATGAGACAAGTTTAGAATTCACTTGATGAAGTGTTGTAGTAAACAATTTGAACTTCTTTGATCACCTTTGATGTGATTTATACTAAATGAGGCAAGGCCGAATGCCCCTAGTTTAGAAACCTTATGCATGATGACCTTTTATTTTTTGAAAAGGGTTTCTTTCTTTCTTTCTTTCTTTTATTTCTTTTTTTTTTTAAAAGGGGTGAGTGATTTTTACTTGTTCCAGAGTGAGGGGATAAGGCATAGTTGAATGCCCCTAGTTTAGAGTATAGATGTATGACTTCGGAAAATCTTGATTTGGTTAATTTTCTTTTCTTTTTTTTTTTGAAACAAGTGACGCAAGTGATTTATTTTAAAAAACAAATGGACAAGGCATGCCTAAATGCCCCAGTGTGACAATCCATGCAAATTTTGAGAAACTTTATTGCACAACTTTTTTTTTTTTTTTTGAGTGAAAAATAGAAGTACCCGAAAACACAAAACAGGGTAATTGGGCCATGGTTGAGCTGGGTGTTAATCGGCACTCTTAAAGTGCCGACTGGCACTTTGGGGTGCTGCCAGGAGCACCCAATTTTGTCCCGATTCCTCTCGTTTTTCCCATACATTTTTTGTGTTTTTGAGCTTTTTTGAAAAATATTTTCTCCATTTGGGTCTATGAAAGACTTTCCCAGCTAACTACAAACTCTTGAAACCTATTTAAACCTGGTTAGGGACTGAGGTAGTTGCCTTAGCATTTCACTTGCAAACAAATCTCTGAATCAAAGTTATCAAGAAACAACAATCACATGCAAGAGTTATATATGGCTAATAATCATAATTTTCCTTGTTCAACCATTCATGAGATCAATAGATGGGTTCATAGTTTTGATTTTAGCACTAAGACCAATTTTATAGCCTACAAACTAGAGGGAATCAAGGCTTTGAGGAATGACAAGATCAAGTGGGATTTTCTCCTTGCCGTCGTGAAGTTCTGGGATATTGAAGACCACGTGTTCCAGTTTAAAACTATTGAACTTTGTCCTATAATTAAAGAATTTTCAGCTATTCTAGGTTATGATCCCAGCAAAAAATCTGTAGCAGTTTCTTGTGATCCCAAACATAGGGAGATTTTATCTAGTGCTTTAGGACTTTCTACTTCAATTACCAGTAGCGTGATTGAAGGTCACATGGTGAATTTTCATGTAGTTGTTTCAAGACTAATTAACAAATGTACTCATGGGTTGATTGATAACATGTAGAAAAATTTTGGCTTAACTCTTTGCTTCGTGGGAGAATTTTTGCTTTGCTTTGGGAGGCCTAGTTTTGTGGATGCTCGAGCCTAGGCTTTATGAGTCAAGTTAAGGATGGTGACAATCCTGCTTCTCTGATCTTGGCGGAAACTCTCTTAAGGCTGGACTCTATATTTCTTAGTGGAGAGTCATAACACTTTCTTAGGAGTCCCTTAACTTTGCAAATATGGTTGATGGAAAGACTGGACATGATTGCCACACCTACTGCTGCTGATTATGGTCCTAGCAATTTCCTCAGAAGGACTGTCCTTTAAACCGAGTGTCAAACTGAAAGCAGTTGGGTGAAATTTTTGAACAAGAAATCTAGTATCTCAATTCGATGGAATTGTTATTGGTGGAACTGCCCACCCCCTTTGTTGTGATCCCCAGGATCAGATCACATCTTCATAGTTGGATTACTAAGGGCTACTTTCTATAAGGCTGATAGACTCTTGAGACAATTCCAATATGAGAAAGGAATGCCTAGTGGAAAAGGAATAAAACCTTTAACTCCTATGGACACAAATCCTACTTCTACAAGGAAAATGTTGTTGGGCTTGGAGATGGCATACCAAGTGGATCAATCTTTTGTCCAACTCTTTCACTCCAAGACCTAAGGCCGCTTGTAACTCCATAATGCAAGCCTCATATTCAGTGGCATTACAGGAAAGTTAAGCCTACTAGAGAATGGGGTGTGTGTCCCTTTTGGAGAAATTAGGAGAACTCCAATGCCACTTCCATTTTGATTAGTTGCCCCATCAAAATACATCTTCCATGGTTCTAACTCTATCCCCATAATATCCTCATTCAGAAAGTCTCCTTGGATTTCTTCAGCTTCTTCAGGTGAACAGTAGGCCAAGTGATCAGCAATTGCTCTTCCCTTCACATACTTTTGAGTCACATATTTAATATCAAATTTTGACAAAAGCAGAACCCATTTTGCTGTCTTCCCATCTTGCACAAGCTTTTCCATCAAGTATTTCAAAAGGTCCATTCTTTCAATCAGCAAGACCTTAAAAGCAAGCATATAATGTCTGAGTTTGCGGGTTGCCTATACAAGTGCTACACATGTCTTCTCAAGTGGTGAATACTTCTCTTCATAAGCCAACATCTTGCTAATGTAATAAATCACATTCTCCTTCCTAGACTCCTTTAGGTATTGAGCAAGCAAATCTCCCATCACTATATCTGTAGTTGTGAGATACAACAATACTGGCTTTTCAGGTACCGGTGAAACCAATATTGGTGGCTTCATCAGATAATTCTTAATCTTCTTAAAAGCTTCTTGACATTGTTCATTCCATATTGTGGGAACTTCTTTCTTGAGCAGTCAGAACAGTGGCTCACATGTCATGGTGAGCTGAGCTATGAACCTGTTGATGTATTGTATCCTCCCTAAAAACCCTTGGATCTCCTTCTCTATCCTGGGAGGCTTCATCTCCATGATTGCTTTGATTTTGTTAGGATCTACTTCAATTCCCCTTTGACTTACCATAAACCCCAACAGTTTTCCAGATGTTACGCCAAAAGTGCACTTCTTTGGATTCAACTGTAACTTATAGAATTGGATTCTTTCAAAGAACTTCCGTAAAGCTGGTATGTACCTTTCACAGCCTTCGGACTTCACTATCATGTCATTAACATAAACTTCTACTTCTTTATGGATCAAATCATGCAAAAGAGTAGTGGCTGCATGTTGGTAAGTAGCACTAGCATTCTTAAGGCCAAATGGCATAACCTTGTAGCAATACATCCCCCGTGGAGTAATGAAGGAGGTCTTCTCCATATCTTCCGGAGCCATCTTTATCTTATTGTATCCCAAAAAACCATCCATAAATGATAGCAAGGCATGTCCTACCGTGTTATCGACCAAGATATAAATGTGAGGCAAGGGAAAATCATCTTTCGAGCTAGCCTAATTAAGATCTCGGAAATCTACACACATTCTCACTTTCCCATCCTTCTTTGGCACTGGAACCACATTAGCTAACCATTCTAGGTAGTTAACCACCTTCAAAAATCCCACATTATACTATTTCTCAACTTCTTCCTTGATCTTAATAGTCCATTCTGGCTTCATTCTTCTCAACTTTTGCTTGACCAGCTTCATGGTTGGATTTGTTGAAATGTAGTGTTGTACTATATTTGTGTCAATGCTAGGCATGTCTTTGTATGGCCATGCAAATACCTCTTTGAATTCTATCAATAAGAACAATAACAGACTCAATAGGGATAGAAACAATGTTTTTGGTAGGAGTGATTAGCCCAACATTCTTGATCTTCTCCACAGAGTCTTCCATAGGGTGGGCGGCTCCTTCCCATGCCCAATTCTTCAACTCGGTTATGGTTTCAACAATGGTGGGTGGCTCCCAATGAGTTCCTTCTTCCCTCAACATTAGTACCATGCAATCTTCATCCATATAATTCGTGTCTTCACCATCAATCTCCATATCTGTGGGCTTGTCAGTCACATAAGCATCCAGACGCTCTATACTGTCCATCCACTCACCAAATAGATCTTGCTTTCCTTTGTTACTTTGGTGGATGTATTGGGGGAGGTATTCTGACTTATTCCCTTCCACCTTCCCATCTTCATCTTCAAGATTCTCTAGTGTCAAGTTTTTGAAATCACTGATCATCAGCTTTCTGTCTAGGGTGACCAATCTAGCATCTAGGTCATCTTCTTCCTCAGTGTATGGGGTTAGTGAGCCAAATTCTAAATTGTGGAATGACCCTAACTCAGGAATTTCTCTACCATGCTTGTCATATCGAGGACCGGACCTTGAACTAACATCAGTAATGCAGCTCCAATCCGAGGGCCGCCCATAGAGGTAATCATCATAATCTATATCATCAGCCTCTTCATCTTCAACGTCCACCTCATCTCCTACAGCTTCCAGCACATTTTCTAGCTCATTTTCTTCACTTTCAGCACCATTCTCCATATCTATAGGTTCAGCTTCAACATCATCCTCTATATCTCCATCATAGCAGTCCACGTCATCATCAAAGTGGTCTTCGTAGAAAGGTCTTACATCTTCCTCCTCTCCATCACTAGGGGGTTCACTCCAATCATTGCCATTATATTAGCTATCATAGTATTCACTATTGTTGCTTTCATTATCACTGTTCTTATCATCCTTACTATTTCCATTGTCATTGCTGCTACTATCACTACTATTATCACTCTTGCTGTTGCTACCTTCATCATCATCACTAAGGGCTTCTCCCCTTTCCTCATCTTCATCACTTGTTCTTGCTTCATATGGGCTCTTCAATGCATGTTGGCAAGCCTCCCAGTACTCTTCTTATTTTATATTGCAAATGGCATCTCTTAGAAGTGTAGTCATTACATCAAGATCCATATAATCAGCCCAATCAGTAGGGACCCAATTTGTGTCTCCCTTCTTCAACTCTGGAAGCTTGTTGTTACAATCAAATAATAGCTTAAATCTAGGCACCATTGTTCTTGACTTAGGATCGAATCTCGGTTCATGGAATCCCCAATAGCGTTGACTATCTCCAGCTTTGACAAATTTTCCATTCAATGTGGGAGTATAGGGCTTTAGGGGTTCTGGGGGACAAGGAAGTCCCTTTGCCTTGGCCTTTGCATGGGCCATTCTTCTCACCTCCATCTCTAGCAAGTCATCATTAGTGGGCTTATAACCTAGCCCAAAATGAGGTGTGACGGTAGGAATTATTGGGACTTGAGCAGTTGCCTTCTTCATAGTCTTCCCTAAGTTCATTCTCGAAAGGTAATTCATTCTTCTCATCATTGTCACCACATTATTGTTGCTATAGGGAGCAAAGTCCATGAGGATCTTCTCCACATCTTATTCTCTTCTTCCAAAACTAGGCTTCTTAATTTTAAAGCCATCCAAGGACAATGGCTCATTTTCAGAATCAATACCAAAAATGGGCTTTGGTATGGTCAAAGTATCGCCATATATGGTAACTATGGCTCCTTTATGTGGAAATCGAACCTTTTGGTATAGGGATGAAGGTACAGCCTCTGTATCATGGATCCATGGTCGCCCAAGGAGCATATTTAAGCACAAGGATATACTTAGGACTTGAAATTCCTCATTCTTGATCATTGGCCCTATAGTGAGCTCCAATGTCTCGGTTCCTAAGACCTTTCTTCTACTATTGTCATATGCCCTCACATGCTGATTAGTCGGCACAAAATTTTCAATACTTAGGCCCAAGCAACTTGCAATCTTTAAAGGACACACATTTAAGGCACTTCCATCATCAATTAGAACCATTGGAATCCTTTTCCCTTTGGCATCTACAGTAATGTGCAATGGATCATTATGATGCTTCCCCTTGTTCATTAAATCTTTGTCAAAGTAGGAAATAGTGAGTCCCTACTTATAGACCCAATCATGGCATTCAAATCTTGAGGAGTAGTAGTTATGGGAACTTGGATTTGATTAAGAAGGTCTACCAAATTCTGGTGGTGCTTGTATGAAGCCATGAGTAAACCCCATAAAGATATATTGGCTTGTGTCTTCTATAGTTGCTTGAGGACCTCATCCTCTTCAGTGGGTGATTGTTGGGTAGATTTGTTCATGGCTTCTATTGGGTTGTCTGTCTCCAGTTGTGGAGGTTTGAAGTGTCTCCCCATTTTGTGATGTGGACAATTTTTGATAGATCATTTAGATCAGTATCTTGGGGTTTGAAGTGTCTTCCCTCGTATGTGGGTGATGGGTTGTTTGATTGGGGTTTAAAGTGCTTCCCCCCATATGTAGCTGTTGGGTTGTTTGACTGGGGTTCGAAGTGTCTCCCCCTATATGTCGGTGCTTGGTAACTCGCTTGGGGTTTGAAGTGTCTCCCACCATTTGTGGATGTTTGAAGTTTTTGTAACATCTTCACTCCATATATCATACCTTGCAGTGGATGTCATAACCATCAACTCTTCCCATGTCATCATAAAGCACTTGGGTATGTCATAAATCAACTCAGACGGGTCCTTTTCTCCTTCCTCTTCAATCATCAAGCAATTAATCCTCGGTCCTCTCCCAAAATTGTGGTTAGACAAGGGGTTATTAGTGATGCTAGGCCTTGTAGGCGGTGTAATCACCTTAGTGTCTATTAGATCTTGAATTGCATAACGAAGACCAAAACATTTTTCAGTGTCGTGGCTAGGGCTTTGATGGTAGGCATATCTCTTACTCACATTAAATCTTGCAAGGAATGGGTTTGGGATTGATCTTGGATCTAAGGGTTTTAGCAACCCCTTTCCTTTTAGTTTTTCAAACACTTGACTTACGGGCATATATAACTCATGAAATTCCCTCCTAGGCCTTAGAGGTGGCCCTTGTGATATTGGCATGGGGGTAATAGGGGTAATAAGTTGGTAAGGATCATTTTTGTATATATTAGAAACTTCCGCAGTTTTAGAACTAGATCCTAAATTCTTTTTAAACTTTGGTGGGTCCTCATTCTTTATAGTGCCATTAATTATTGCATCCTCAATTTGGGTTCCAGCAGCAATCAAAGCTTTAAAATTAGTAAAATATATAGCAAACAAATACTTATGGTATACAGGCAATAAGTTTTTTACAACCATGGTTAATTGTTCTTCTTCACTTGGCCTATTCATCATCTATGCAGCTTTGGACCTCCACTTGGTAATGAAGGTAGAGAAAGATTCTTTCGGCTCTTGCTTAGTGGTCTCCAAATCCCTCCTCATCACATCCACTTCTATGTTGTACTTGTAGTGATTGTGAAACTCATGGCAAATGTCCTCCCAACTCCTTGCTCTAGCATCATCTAAGTTGAGGAACCACCTAAGAGTAGCACCAGTCAAGGTATTTTGAAACATTTGAGCAAGTAGTTCTTCGGTTGCTCCTAGGGGCTGCATGGCCCTTATGTACATCTTCAAATGGGACTTTGGATAGCCAATCCCATCGAACTTGTCCAAGGTTGGCATCTTAAACTTGGGAGGCAATCTGACATTTGGGAAAAGTGAGAGTGATTGGTAGTCCATAAGGTCTTCCATCTTGCAAGCTCTTTTGATCATCTATTCCACCTTGTTTATCCTCTTATTGACCTTCTTCTCTGCCTCCATGGTTGGGGAATTATGATCAGTCTTGTTCTCCTCTTGGCCACCCTTCAGTTTCGGCTACTTGCCAAAAATTTTATCTTTGCACAATGGTGTGTTGTTGCAAGCAACCAAAAATAAAACCTATACTCCTAAAAATATATGTAGTGGTGTGAGTAAGGATCGTTCCCATGGAGAGTATCTAGCCTAGTTTTATGCTACGTGAACAAGGATGAGGGGGGGGGTGTTTTGAGTATAAGGCAAAGAATTTTAAGAAAAACAATTAAGGAACAATTTAAATCAAAGTATCAAAATCAATCAAAAGAACAAACCTTGGTCTAAGTCAATATCCACCATCGGAATTTTACAACTGATCATCGATGCAAGTATATATCAATTCACACTTTGAATATTCACCATTGGAACTATTTTCCTATCTCTCCTTAGTCGCAGTTAATTAGAAAACAAGTGATCTAATAAACCCTAACTACTAAACAACACAAGACAAGCACTAAAGGTTTAATCTAGTAGCAGCCTTAAGAATTAGAGAGATTGATGAAGCTAAACAACACAAGCACAAGCGGTTGCATTTAACATAGTTGAGTGTTCTTCCTAAGATCTAATAATTTATGATGCAGAAAATCATTAAATCTTGGTTGCTTCACAAATTAAAGAGATTAAACAATTACAGATTTGATATCTAACCTAGTAGTAGATTGCAACGAATAATAAACTAGTAGGCCTCCTAATAATTAAACGAGACAATCATGAAAATAGGCATAGAAGAACATCCGATATTCAAAGCATAAATTTAACAAAAAAAACAAATTAGATCTCACAGTTTTATTGATTCCGAGGCTTCAGTTTCCTTCGACCAAGTATAAAAGTTTAGCCAAGTAGAGCCATGATGAAAACTTGAAGGATAAATTAGAGAAGAGGGGAGAGAGAGGCATGTGTGTCCAATCTGATTTCTCCTCCCCCTTTTACACGTTAATTCCCCCTTTCCCAAGCCTACAAAATCTCCTAAAAATATTCTAAATAATAATATCCAAATCTAACTAATTAAGGAAAAATACTAAAAATAAAACAAAGTCCTAATATAATTAGGAAAGTGGTGTTTTTTCAGCTTAAATTTTCGTGCACCAGATCTGGAAGTTTCTGAAAATAAATCGCATCAGATCCGCATATTAGAATTTCGGGCAAAGGAACATTCCAGAACGTCAGCAGTGCAGGTGCAGCAACTTCAAGCCCGATTTTGACCTTGATGCGGCCCATATCTCTCAAAACTCAAAAAATGAAAGCTGTAGATTTTTTTCTTGGCGTTCCACATCATCTTGAATCATCTCAATCGGAGCTCTGATGAGAGAGTTATGCCCAGATTACGAAGCAATGTCAAAGCTGTCTAGAATCGCCCA
This sequence comes from Quercus robur, assembly GCF_932294415.1. Taxonomy (NCBI): domain Eukaryota; kingdom Viridiplantae; phylum Streptophyta; class Magnoliopsida; order Fagales; family Fagaceae; genus Quercus; species Quercus robur. The sequence continues at coordinate 42,090,511 of NC_065542.1, forward strand.
ATTAACTACGTTTCACACTTAATGCCTCCATTTGCATCCTAAATCAAAATATAAGAATAATGAGTACATTTAGGCTCCAAATAAGTATAAAATACTAAACATTAAGGGAGAAAAATATGACAATTTGCATTCTTATCACACAATTAGGTGATAGGACCATTTAGTGTATGCATGAATGCCCGTGTAGGGTTGTAACCCCTTAGGGATAGGGTATGATCTAGCATGTACAAGCAACAAGGTTGCTTTCCCTAGGGGTTTAATAATGGATGTTGTGTGAATAGGATAGAAAGAACCTAGAGTAGAGCACAATTTCTTTGACGTAAACAAAAAGGGCGCACCTGTTACAAGACATTTTCCCCAGACCTCTAGTCGTATGAGGGTATCCTTTCCTAGACTCGGATGTTCACACTTTGGGCTTCACCTAGTCTTGATGGGCTCTAGTTTAATCTAGTCCTCACAGGTTTGACATAACTAGGCCAACTGTATGCAAAGGCTTAACTAGTAGGCTATTCCTATCCTAGGGTACTCAATCACCATACTCGTCTCTTCATGGAAGTTGTGGGGTAGGAAGGATCGAGGAAGGATCTAGAAGTGCCTACAACATCAGTCCCAAATCTAACTATGGGTAACATTGCTGATGTTTTCGTCTGGGCATCTGTAAATGGGGCTAATGAAATCCCCAAGGAGATGTGACTATGCCAGCAATACAGAGCCCAAGTTCAACTCAAAAAGGGTGTATATGTCTTGCAATCCTTAATGAAGGGGAAAGACTTTTCCAAAGTACAGTAGATATATATATATATATATATATATATATATAAATGAAAGTGGATAAAGGGGTAGCGGAAATTAAATTTTGCTACCCTATGTTTGCATTGAAGGAAAGTTGTAAAGCATGTGAGGAAAGCGGTAAAGCATGTGAGGAAAGTGGAAAAGCCCCATGTAAAAATACCTCAAAGCCTCCTTTTTCAGGAAAAAGGATTTTGGAATTTTTTTTTTTTTTTTCTCTTTTGAAAATAGTCTACTAGGATATAGTAAAAGCCTTTTTCAAAAGGAAAGCCCTGGAGGCCAATGCCAATTTCTATGTTTTTGAAAGCTAATGTCCAAAGATTATGGTTTTATCAAAAGCTCTAAAGGCTAAACTCTCATCGATCCTTAGTGGAGTCGCCAGTTTGTTGACGCCCAGCCTCGAAAAGTGGTAGCGAAAAAACCACCGCCGTTGTTCCACCACTCGTCGTGGGGACGCTCCCACGCACACGGGGGGCCTGTTGGAGGCCCTTCCCAATTGAATGATGCTGCAAGTGTGCATGTGTGTGGTGTGTGGCGTGGTTTGCGCAGGGCTTCGGGTGCTCTCTCTCTCGGTGGAGGAAGGTAGGTCTACCTTAGTGTTATGGCAGGAATCTAGGCCAAATTTTAAGGGATTACCAAAGGTAAGTGGAGTCGCCACCGATCATTGGGTTTTTCTAAGGTGTGATTGGTCACCTGTTTCTAGTTGATTTTATTACCAATCCTAGGCTAAGAAAAAGGGCATTTTTCCTAATCTAATTTGGATGGAAAAAAAATCTTGATTCTTAGGTCTAGAAGTTTGGTTACGTGTGGGGAAGATGTTAGGCACTCTACAATGCCTGTCCAAAGACAGTCCTTTGTTTTGATAAAACCTTAGGTTATGTTTGGTAACAATTTTTGTTTTATATTTTCAAAAACTTGTTTTTGAGAATATAAATAAAAAACAATTTTCTTGTATTTTTGAAATCAAAAACATGTTTGGTTAGTTGAAATTAAATAGATAGTTTTTTGAAGAAAAAAAATAGAAAATACTAAAATATATTGTTATTAAGATTTGAACTCTAATGCTAACTCATTAAATGAGTTAGATTCATTAAATTAAATGCGTGTTTTCATTGACTTTTGAAAATTAGAAATTGAAAACAACCTTTTGCATGTTTTCAGTTTCCATCACAAATTGAGTTTTGAGAATAGTTTTTGTTTTCTATATATTTTGGGTTGCCAAAAAAAAAATTTAGTTTTAAAAATAGAAAATTGTTTTTGAAAACATAAAATAAGGGGAAAAAATAGTTACCAAACATACCTTTAATTTTCGAAGATTGCCAGTGAAGACATGATTTTGGCATTGGCTTTTGGGGTTTTGCATGCATGGGGGCTTTGAGGTTTGGCTTTTGAATGGGTGTGGTCCCAATCTATGCTTTCCTAAGGCATTCGAGCAAAGTGCCAGATTTCCACAGTGAAAATCTGGCGACAGGTCACCTTACTTTTGCGGCAGAGATTAGGCATCGCTTGCCTTAAATGACACGGACTGTGACAATCACACCAAAAAGGGCGAGCAGATATATATATACATACATCATGCACAATGCTAGCACACAGAGCGGGAAAGTAAATGCCTACATCCTTAGAGCATGGCCCAAAATTTAGGTGCTGGAAAATAAACAGGGGTTGCCATACTCTAGAGATGAGGACGAATGGTACACAGCATGATATACCTAATACAACCCATCTAAGAGGGAAAGGGAGGAGGAAGGAAGGGATTTTAAAGAGTACAAAACCAAATGGGAGGGCTAGACCCCTAAACCTATGGAACATAACCACTTGGCTTATATCCACATTCTTGCATCCTTGCCCTTTTTGCTTACGCTTGGAGACTGTGCCCTAGCTCCATGCGTCCTCGCTCCATGTGTGTACATGCAAAGGCAGAGACAAGAAATCAGCAAACAAGCAATGAAAAGAAAGAGATGTGTAGATAAGGCGCAATGGTTATAAAGCAAACAAGCGTACAAGCGAAGGCAAACAAGCAAGAAAGTAAACAAAAGGTGGTGTCCACAGGGGATAAATGTAGGTTTGGATTGGATGTCCATTGCTTCATTGTGTTGAAGCATGGACAACACACTAGCAAGCAAGACTCATGCATGGACATGTAAGCAAGCGTGTAAAAATGCATAGAAAGGCAACAGGTGGCACAAGCAAGCATGATAAGCATATCATTGCACAGAGCGAAAAAGGGGAAAAGTATGCATGAAGCAACCGGCATCATGGTGATGCATCCCAAAAGGTTACATTTAAACAAGGCCTCATGGGCGTCAGATGTAATCACACAACCATAAACCCACTAAGGGCATCAAGAGTGGCAAAGCTTAGAAAAAGAGAGGCTAGTACAAGCATAAAACATAAACGTAAGCAAGCATAGACATGCAAATAAGGATGATCCAAACCCTTTGATGTGGGCCAAGGTGTATGGACAGTGACAAAGACCATAAGGTCTAGATCAGGTTCAAACTAATAGGCCAAAACACAAGAAAGAAAGACAAAGCGACAAAAGGGCTACAATAGCACATGGCATGACAAACATAGCCTAGATCTAGGCGTACAAACATGGCATGGAGCGCACAAGCACATGGAAGATAACATAAAGTATGTAGAGAATATAGATCCAAGCACACAAGCATGTGGAAACATATATCTAGACATCTAGGCATAGAAACATGCATATAAACGTGTAAAAGCTTAACACATAATCATGGAAGAACATGGATCCAAGCATATAAGCATGTGAAGACCAAGATCTAACCATATAGCATGGAAATAAACACATGAAACACATAGATCCAAGCAAGGCATAGCCAACAACATCATACAAGCATATGAGCATGTAACCCTAACGTCGACCTAGAACAAAAAGAGGCACAAAACATTGGAAAACATGGCATAAAGCCTAAAGCATGTAGATCTGAACATTTAAGCATGTAAGGATGTAGAACTAAGCATGAAACATGGAAAAAAACATAAAAGCAAAGAGATTTAAGCTAGAAACACAAATAATGCAAGAAACATGCTAGGGAAAGCTATAAATCATGTTATTAAGGCAAAAGAGCAAAATAAATACTACGAAAAGATTTATAAGGTTAGGGGTGTGGATGGTAGCTAAAAAAGCTTCATCCACACCCCTAAGCCCCAAATCCCAAGTGTAGAACCAAGGAAAAGATGATTGGGTATAAGAACAATACCTTGCACTTTTGGTGAAGAGAGAAGAATCAAAAAGCTTTGATGTGTTTTTGGGTGTTTGGAAGAGAGAAAAATGTGTAGAAAAACCAGGTAGAGAGCAAAACTTAGCAAAAAAAAAAAAAAAAAAACATGGTCTCCCCATCTAAGAATTGCCTAAGGCTATTTATAGCCCTAGCACACTTTTCAAGGCGGCAGCCCTACAGCCTCAAACCTCCTTTGATCAGGTTGATCTTGACACCCTTGGAAAGATCTTGACTTCTTAATTCTAAAAAGGTATGGACCTTGAAAATCCAACGGTCGGATCGAAAGTTATGGCTCTCGAAAGTTAGTAGTGCATTGATCGATGTGTCATCCCGGTTTTCGTGATATCTCGGCCATCCTAACTCCGATTTCGACCCATGATCAGTCGTTGGAATGAGAATTTGATAATCTTCGTAATGGCGTTGGTTTCAACCCATTTTGACAACTAGATCAAAATTAGGGTTTTTGGGCCCACCCAAGATCAACTTCGGGTCAAACTTAATCAAAGTTGTTAAAAATATCCGAGAAGCTCGGGTTTGATGTAAAACTATGAAAAATGTTATTTTGTGAGGATTTTGACCTTATTTGACCTTCGGTCAAACCTAGGGTTGACCAAGGGCATTTTAGTCATTTTAGTTGAAAAAGGCATTTCGGGTGCTCCGATGTCCGAACGGGTTACGCCACGTCATTCTGGAAGTTCTTGCAGCCACATGGAGAGAAAATAATATTTTTAGATTTTTTAGGGTCTGGTGCGCAAATCGAGGGCGGACAAAATTCGGTATCAACAATGGTCAAGACAACTCAAGAAGAATGCAGAAGGGAAACCAAGGTAAAGGAGAAAATAAGGAACAAATCATTGGAGATGTTATGGAAATGTTGAAAAACATTTCATTATGCCTAGCTTCATCCTAAGGTTTGAAAGTTATGTCAGTCGTGCCCTTCCTTTTAAGGACCTCATCCAAAACACTCCTACAGTGTGGGTGAAGAAGAGTATTCATGCATGATTACTCATTATGTCCATGCATTAATACTTCCAATGTATTAGGGTCATAGTTTCATGCATCATGGCATATACATTCTTCTAGAGTTGTTGCTTTGTTCCAACATGTTTCTTTTATAGGTCTTTGTTTTGGTTTACCTTATTTTTGTTGATCTTACTTTATTGCATTTTTTAGTGTGTTGAAAAATTTAAAAACTCATAAAAAGTATAAAATCCAAAAAGTTCGATCGCTTGTGTTATGTATATCACATGTTAAAGTTTGGCCTAGTATCTCCATACTAATGGCATAGTGCATTTACGAGTTTAGCTTGTTATGTATGCACATTTTTAAGTGTGTACGAAATCTAGAAATCTACGTTTGATTGTTGTAAATAGATCTTCAAGCTTGTCATGAATGATTAGTTAATAGTCTTGTTTGATCTTGATACATGCGTAGACTTGTGCCTATATATCTCTTCACATTTATTTTTATGTCAAAAGCTCTACAAATGTTAATCTCTAAAAGAGAAAGAGTTGAAAAAGCCTTGCTTTGAAAACTAGTTTGACTAGGAAAAGGTGGAGCAAATATGTTTTCAAATGTATGATGCCAAAGCCAAAGGCTTATTCGTCAGAGAAATATAAAAAATTTCATGGCATCGCTTCTCAAAAAACAATTGAGTTGTATAGAACAAAAAGTATGAAAAATGGAAGCCAAACGAAAAATTTTCAATCAATTGTAAACACGTTGGTGGGGGGTCATATATGTTCAATTCCACTAGTGAGATAGGTCGCTTGACTTTGTGCTAGTTGTGTATGTAAGGTCGAATTTATTCAACCATCTAATTGGCTTTATTCCGTGCCAAATTTGCTTGTAATTCAGCATTTAGTAACCCTGTATTTAGGTGGGATTGTTGTAAGGGTAGTGAGTGAGATAGTGTGAAGATTGCTCAAGAGTGTGCAAGAAAACAGAGTGTCGCGGCTGGGACTCGCGGCTTCAACCCGCCAGAAGATGCACACGTGCCAAGCATGCTGGAAGATGAACAGTCATGCTAGCTGGAGCACTACAGGACAAAACAGGACAACTGGCCATACGGTTAACTCGCGACTGGAACTCGCGACTTGGTCAAGCCGCGAGGTCAAGCTGCGAGCCACCCCTGTTTTGAAAAAACCTGACGTTTCGCATTCCTCTTCACTCCAGTATAAATACCCTTTTAACCCACGATTGAAAGAGAGCTTCCAGAGAGAATTTTGAGAGAGAAACCCTAAAGAAAAACCAGATTGTTTCACCCACAATCTCTACCTTAGAGTCTCATCAAAATCCCTCACTCTCTTCCTCTCCATTGTCAAATCCTTGAGAGGCCATTATACCAAACCTGGTTCTCACCATTATCATCTCTGTGAGACAGTCGTTTGGAGTTCTGGGAAGCAGTTAGGAAGGAGCCAATATTCATTGGTTGATGCTACGGTGTAGTAGCGGAATCCGGAAAGCTAGAAAAGAAAAAGGTTCGGCGCAACCTCGTTGGAGCAAGAAGCTTGGAGGGCTTAGGTGCATTGGGTAGATTAGGCTTGGAGGGTCTATTGCTGTCCTTGTATCCCAACTGTATTTTCTAGTGGATTGATTACCGCTTGGAGGGCGGCGGAGAGGTTTTTCGCCGAGGTCTTCGGTTTCCTCTTCGATAACATATCTGGTGTTATCGCTATGTTTGCATCTTCCTTCCTCTCTATCTCTGCCTTTACATTATCTTCTGTGGTTTATTTTGTTGTGGCTTAGATAGTTGTTTAATCAATTCCATATTATAGCATATGTTAAGTTTCCGCACACTACTTGTTTAACATATTGCTTGTGTTGATTAAATTGGTTTTTGGGGGTCTAAACGTTCAAAAGTGTTTTTGTACACGTTTTTGAACTTTCAATTGGTATCAGAGCAGGTACACTTGTTGTGGTTTAAATACCTAAGTGTGATCCTTGACCCCTTGTGTTTATTTGCCATGGATTGTGCTTTGTATGACTCTTTGCATGATTTGGTTGGTGATGATTGTAATATGCCACGTGTTTGTGAAAATGCCTCTATGAGTGTTAATCCTCATAAGGGTGATGACATGTTATTTGAATCCATGGGTGTTGTTGACAAACTCTTGAAGAAAAATGCTAAGAAGTTTCAAAAGAATTTGAGCAAGTTATTTTGTGAAAAGGATGATTTGATTGCTAAGCTCAATGAATCCAACAAATTGGTTGAGAAATATAAAAAACTTGCTGAAATTTCTCTTGAAAAGCTGAAAGAGTTTGAATGTTTGAATATGGACTTGGATGCTAAACTTATTTTGTCTAACAAACTTGTTGATGATCTTAAATGTGAAAATGAATCTCTTAAGATGCATGCCAAGTGTTTGATTGTTGAACCCATTGATAAAATGGATGATAATATGTGTTGCAATCATGTTGTGGTACCCGATCTTGTGCCTAATGTGTATTCTACCTCTAAGGACAAATCGGTGTACGTTCCTCCACACAAAAGAAATCAAAATGTGGAGAGAAAGACTGTTAAGTCAAAGCCTCTGTTTAGGTCTCAACCTAAGGCTTTGGATGGATCTAAGTTTGTTCCAACTTGCCACCATTGTGGTGTGATTGGTCATATAAGACCTCAATGTCATAAGTTGAAGATGGAACAAAATCATATTGCTAGATCCCTTCCCAAAAGGCCTAGTGGACCTAAACACATTGTGTGTCACCATTGTGGTACCTTTGGTCATCTAAGACCTCAATGCTCTAAGTTTCATGCTTTTAAAAGAATCAAAAGAAAAGAAAAACTTGAGCTTCTTGGAAGTTGTGCTAAAAAGGATAAACCGGATGTTAGTGATAATAGCATGTTGTTAAAGAAAGTGTTTAATGCTCTTAACTCCTTGTCTATGTGCATCTCCGGTTCTCATTCTTCCAACCCTCGTCTCACTTCTCATGAGACACTCATTCCAAACAATTGTTCTGTTTGGATGAGGAAGGGTTCCTATGGTTGAGCTTTTGTTCCTTTGGTCCTTGATCTAATTCTTTCGATCTTTGTAGGACCCTTCATGCATTAGATGCTTCATTGTCATGCATTTGTGCATCATGCATATCTTTATATGCATTGTTTTGTTTTTTGTTTTGATCTTACTTTTATGTCTTTGGTTTGTGTGTGTAAAAATCCAAAACCACATAAAAAGTAGAAAATCAAAAAGTTTGATCGACGTTGTTGAGTTTTGTCTCAAGACTTGTTTTGCCTTGTACCTTTGTGCTAATGGCTTTGTGCATTTTCGAGCATTGCTTGTTTCTTTGCACTCATATCACTGTGGGAGAAATCTTGAAATCTATGTGATTGTTGTAAATAGATCTTCAAACTTGTCATGAATGATTAATGAATGGTTATGTTGATCTTGAAACTTGCATAGACTTGTGTCTATATATCTTCCCACTCTTTATTTTTGTTTTTGCTAAGAAGAGCTCACCAAATGTAAATCTCCAAATGAAAAGAGATATTGAGCTGCAAAAGCCTGTCGCACATTCTAGTATTCGACTAGGAAAAAGGGTAAGCGACCTTATATTAAAGAGAATGTTTATTCAAAAAGCCAAAGGCTTGTTCATTAAAGTGAAATATCAAATATCACTCTCACAATGAGAGGTGATTGTCTCAAGAGATCAAAATGATCAAATGTTATGGAGTCAAATGTAAAGCTCCAAAATATGTTATCAAGTTTTGTGGGAGGTTATATATACATATTTCTATAATTGAGATGGATCACTTGATCTAGTGCTAATTGTGTATGCCTTGGTTGAATTGATCATTGAAGCTTCACATTAGACTAAGGACTATCTCATTGTTGATATCCACACACAACACACAAGTTTATGTTCAATAAATGCCATATTCATTTGTGTGATTGTACTTGATGAAATGTGTTTTCACATGCTCAATCTTTGTTAATTCAAGCGCAAAAAGATTTTTGAGTGTTTTAGGTGTTTTTGGAAAGTTTTTTGTTAAAAAATCTGAAAATTTTCAAGAATCCCAGTTTTGCCCTTTTTTGGCGACTCAGTCGCGGGTAAGTCAAGTCGCGAGACTCAGTCGCGTCTTCGCGGGTCATTTTTGGCAACTTGTTCGCGAGTGGAAGGTCCAGTCGCGAGAGTTACTCAGAGATTTTGGCGGCTCAGCTCGCGACTCTCTCGCGGGTAGACCCTCCAATCGCGAAAAACACTTAGAAAATTTTTCAAAATTTTGTCTTTGAGTGTTTTGGCGGCTTGCCCTGGCGACTTAACTCAGTCGCGAAAATCGCGTGTTTTGCATATTGAGGGTTATTTTCAAAGTTGTTTTCCAAAATTTTTTCATTTTTCCCTCCTGCATCATTCTCTTTGTTCTTACCTTCATCTCTTACCCTCGTTTCTCCTTGACCCTTTGTCTATTCCTGACAAAAAGGGGGAGAGTATACTCTAAAGAGTATGTCGGAGTGTTTTGTCATTTCTATATGACTCTTGTGCACATCCTTAGGGGGAGAAATTCTATTTCTCATGCACATTTGTAGGGGGAGAGATATTCCATAGGGGAGATGCATATACCAAGGGGGAGAAGACATTGTGTTAACTAGAAAACCTTGTTCTGTTTGTTTTCTTGTTGGCTTTATGGTGCTTTGTGTTATGCTTTGGTGTTCTCATTGCATCATGTTTGTGCTTTGGACAAGCATATATCCCTATGTTATTATGCTTCATTGAATGCATGTTCAGATGATCATTTGCTACTTGTTATACTTGTCATTTATTACTTGCTTTACCTTGAGGGTCTAATGTGTTTTGTGCAAGTGTTTCAGGGTACAAGTATATATATGTTCCAAGTGCATCACAGCTTCTCATCACTTTGAAGGGGAGAACCTTTATGCACTTTTAGCTTATATTGTTTAAGTTTTTATTCAGTAATTTTGTTTGTACCCATATGCTTCTGTAAGCTTTTAGGGTTTATTGTTTTATGCATAGTTTGTAGGCCTTGTGGTATGTACCATGCTTAAGTGCAGCCTTTATGCTATGTTGAAATCAGTACTTTAATCTAAATGTTCTGCATTGTGATTGTTGTACTGTCACTCTTGTGCCCTTGTAGGATTGTTCCTAGATGCATATGCCTTGTGTGCTATACATTGGTTGAGTGTTGAGCATACAAGTGTCTTGCCTTGTGCTTGTTAACTTGTATGTCCTTGTGTTCATTCCAAGTGTGAATGAACACTGTGATCACTACTTTATGGTGTTCACTTGGTTGATCAAGCCATGATTTGTTTATTAACTCCATCTTTGCTTGATCTCATATTGCCTGTTTCATATGCATTTATAATTTTCTGCTTACAATGATCATGATGTATTGTTGTGTTTCAGGAGTTTATGTTCATATGATTCAAGTGCTTCACAGCTTCTAAAGTTAGGTGTGAGTGAGTTTTGATCAACTGTTCCCAACTCACATGTTAAGTCTAGAGTCTGTTTTAGGGTTTTGTCACAGAATAGCCAAAGGGGGAGATTGTAAGGTTGAATTTATTCAACCATCTAATTGGCTTTATTCCGTGCCAAATTTGCTTGTAATTCAGCATTTAGTAACCCTGTATTTAGGTGGGATTGTTGTAAGGGTAGTGAGTGAGATAGTGTGAAGATTGCTCAAGAGTGTGCAAGAAAACAGAGTGTCGCGGCTGGGACTCGCGGCTTCAACCCGCCAGAAGATGCACACGTGCCAAGCATGCTGGAAGATGAACAGTCATGCTAGCTGGAGCACTACAGGACAAAACAGGACAACTGGCCATACGGTTAACTCGCGACTGGAACTCGCGACTTGGTCAAGCCGCGAGGTCAAGCCGCGAGCCACCCCTGTTTTGGAAAAACCTGACGTTTCGCATTCCTCTTCACTCCAGTATAAATACCCTTTTAACCCACGATTGAAAGAGAGCTTCCAGAGAGAATTTTGAGAGAGAAACCCTAAAGAAAAATCAGATTGTTTCACCCACAATCTCTACCTTAGAGTCTCATCAAAATCCCTCACTCTCTTCCTCTCCATTGTCAAATCCTTGAGAGGCCATTATACCAAACCTGGTTCTCACCATTATCATCTCTGTGAGACAGTCGTTTGGAGTTCTGGGAAGCAGTTAGGAAGGAGCCAATATTCATTGGTTGATGCTACGGTGTAGTAGCGGAATCCGGAAAGCTAGAAAAGAAAAAGGTTCGGCGCAACCTCGTTGGAGCAAGAAGCTTGGAGGGCTTAGGTGCATTGGGTAGATTAGGCTTGGAGGGTCTATTGCTGTCCTTGTATCCCAACTGTATTTTCTAGTGGATTGATTACCGCTTGGAGGGCGGCGGAGAGGTTTTTCGCCGAGGTCTTCGGTTTCCTCTTCGATAACATATCTGGTGTTATCGCTGTGTTTGCATCTTCCTTCCTCTCTATCTCTGCCTTTACATTATCTGCTGTGGTTTATTTTGTTGTGGCTTAGATAGTTGTTTAATCAATTCCATATTATAGCATATGTTAAGTTTCCGCACACTACTTGTTTAACATATTGCTTGTGTTGATTAAATTGGTTTTTGGGGGTCTAAACGTTCAAAAGTGTTTTTGTACACGTTTTTGAACTTTCAGTGTATGACTTGATTGAATTGATCATTGAAGCTTCATTCTAGACTATGGACTAGTTCATACTTGATTCACACACACAACACACAAGATTAATGTTCAATGAATGCCAATTTCATTTGTGTGATTGTACATGTTCAAATGTGATTTGTGTATACTCAATTGCTTGATGATCAAACCCAAAAATATTTTTGAGTATTTTATTTGTTATTGAAAGTGTTTTTGTGTATCACTTTTGTGTTTTAAGAGTTTTTCCAAGAAGCCAAAACTGTTTTGTTGAAAAACTCCTTCAGAGGTGATAAGACAAAAATGTATTGACCCATTGCAAATTAATTAATTAGGTTCAATTACATGCAATGGCGTTGTAGCACAAACAAATCACCTAAATGCAGTGGAAATTAAATTTGACACGGTGATTTGTTTAAGGTCACCAGGTGATATTAAGGTCACCACTTCCAAGAATCCACTAATCAATAATCATGCGATTACAAGTAAAATGAATCTTACCAACTACCCTTGGCCTATCCCAAATTACCAACGTACAATTGAATCTTCACTCCAATAACCAATTGGACTTGATCTTGTAGTGGTACTATTTCCGTTTAATGCACGACTCCCAGTATGTGACTAACCAATGATGCACGAATCCCAATACGTGACTAACTCTAGCAACTTGAAGAAGGTTGTTGGCTACAAAGTTCTTTACTTCATGCACAATGAAGATCAAGAAGCTCCTTGGTTACAAAACCCTTTGGTGTAAAAACGTGGTAGCTTCTTTCAGAGAGAATAAGGCACTAGGTCACTTAATGCATGTGCTATGGCCTTTAAAATAATCCTTAAATGTCTAGGGTTCTAAGAAAAGAAACCCTACACAAATATATAAGAATCTGCATGCAATTAGATCTGAAAAGTCTGATTTCGTAATTCTTAATAGAAATAGCTTGTGTCAAGCTTATGTCGATCTTCAAAATTAATTCTCAGTAGAAAGGATTTTGTTGAGACTTCTGTTGAGCTTTAGTGAACATCTCTTTCTTCTCTTGTTTCTTGGTCAAATCTTCATGGCTTTAACACTTAACTTGAACTCTTATTTCTTAAAGTACTAAATCCATCCTAGATCTACCAAATTATAAGTAAAGTGCATTTTGTCAAATGATTAGCTAATTACATAAAATATGTCCTTAACAATCTCCCATTTTGGCAATCCGTGACAAAACCACAACAAAACAAATAATCATGAGAGAAGTCTTAAAATCACTAAACTCATAACCACTTGTTGTATTACAAAATAAATCTATCCCTACTACAAACTCTTGAAAAACTTTGCAAGAAGAGAGTTCATGGCAAGATAGACTTTCACAACCTGTCTTTCTAAAACACTTAAACAAAACTCATCAAGGCATCATGTGTGAAACAAAAACAACACATGTAAAGGTAGGTTAAGAGAAACATATATCATCATTATATATGAAAATAAGTACAATGTATGTAAATATAATGGTCACAAAACCAATGTACAGGAGGCTAATGTAATAAAAGAAGAAAATACATAAAGTCTTCACTATATCCCTCAAAAACCATGAACACTCCCCTTATCAAAAAATGTCCTATACTAACTCTCCCCCTAAGTACAAGACTACTCTCAAAACCAAAACAACTCCCCCTTTTTGTCACGAATGACAAAGGGCAAGTCACTGAGAGGTCATCATCTCGTCATCACCAGAAGAGCTAGCATCCTCATCATTGTCCTCAGAAGGAGAAGCTGCGGGACGCTCTGGAGAAGGAGAGGGAGCAAAACCAGCCATGCAAGCCTATCGGTGAGCAATGCGACCTACTCGGGTGTTCATCTAACACGGATCATTAGTGAGATAGTTTGGATGACCATCAAATTTAGCCTGCATCCTTTAGAGCTGCTCCATGATGGCCTCAAGGGTCATACCACCAGTTGCGGAGGTAGAAAGGGTTGAAGAAGACGGAGCCGAAGATGGTGGAGTTGCAAGAGCTGCAGGATCGGTTGTCTCAACATGTGGCCGCTTCGACTGCAAGAGCCTCACTCTACCGGACAAAACCAGCACTGATGGCACCCATGACAATAAAGAGAGGAGAGAGAGGAATAGGAATGGAGAAATGCTGAAAGGTCTGCGTGATAGCCGAAGGAAAGATGGGCTTATCACAAGTAGCGGTATCCTGATAGACATCAATAACAGATGTGATGAAATGAGAGGGAAAATCAATGGTAAGATCCTCCATCAAAGAAAGAAGAAAACGAACACGCAGCTCAATGATGGAGTTATAGTGAGCCAATGGTGTGAGAGTGAATATCATCACCACGTTAAGGAATCTCGGGCCTTTTGCAAAACCCAAGCATGGAGTGTTTAGCTTACCACCCTATATGGAAGGAGTCCCACAAAAATGGGAGATGAGTTCATCTCTAAACACGATTCGAAGATGATTACAACCAGGGTATTCAGGATGCGCTACCCTAGGGACTCGTAGTACCTCAACAACAAGATTTGGGGTAACTACTATACGGGTACCTCTGAATCGCGTAGCAAATTGAGGCACAGAGGTATCAATGCCATGTATGTTGGACTAGAACTCCTGTATAAACATAATGGGACAACACACGAGTTTCTCACATAGAGATTCCCATCCTTGAGTCCGAATGACATCAAGTAGCGAAGTGTCGGAGAAATTTGATAGAATGACCTGGCATTCCGAATGAACACCACGGGCCTAGAAGTTCTCAAAAAAGTTCGTCTTGGCCTTCTTATCACGGAAACGGATGTGAGATGGAACAGAAGGAAGAGATGAAGAGGATGACCTGGAACCTTGAAGAGGGTTTCGAGCCGGAATGGATTTTCTCTGTTTGGGTGCCATCGAGAGGTTCTTTGAGAGAGAGAGAGAGAAAGAGAGAGAAGATAGAACAGAAACACAATCTCAGACCATAAAAGGAGAAAAAGAGAAGTACGTATGCATGAAAAGTGCATGAACATGTGACATGAAAATTTAAGAGCATCATGGGTAAAACCCAATCCAAACCGAACAACACTCACATCAATAATAAAGCACACATCTAACAAATGTATGAAACATTGTTATAATGCTAATGGAATGCAATGCATGATCATATAGCAACAACATCATAACATCCAACCCAAAAATTTCAAGAGAAACTCAAAAACCCCAAAATTTTTGAAAAAGCCCCAAAACCTAGGTCTAAATGCATGAAATGCATGAAAAGAAAGAGGATTAGAACACTTACCAAGTGTTTGGAGCAAGATCTAGGCCGAAAAATACTTGGGTGTGAAGATTTTAGTGAAAGTGAAGAGTTTGGGTCGAGAGAGAGAGTGAAAAAAGAAATCTGAATCGCGCGCCTTTAAATAAAAAATGCAGCTCGATGGATTGAAGTTTCTGTCAAGGATCTATTGAGCTTTAAATCTCGACAGAAGTGAATATGTCGAGGTGCTATCAAGGATCTGTCGACAGCAAAAGAAAGGTCTCGATGGATCTAGAATCTGTCGAGAATCTATCGAGCAGACAAATAGCAAAGAAAATTTGGCTCAATGGATCGAAGAAGCTGTCGAGCTTCTATCGAGATGAAACCCATAATTCTCTTTAGATTGAGAAATTGTTGAACTTCTATCAAGAAGTGATCCAGAAATCTCATCGGATCGAAGATCTGTCAAGATTCTATCGAGAAGGCAGAGAGTACAGGAAAATTCCTCGATGGATTGAAAATCTGTCGAGGTTTCTATTAAGGTTAAAGAAAGAAGCTCGATAGAAATGGAATCTGTCGAGGATTTGTCAAGAAGCTATCAAGCTTGAAGAAAATGAGTTTTTCAATGAGGAAAAACACAAGGAGATAAAAGCACCAAGCAAGCAACTTAACCAAAGATCCAATCAACATGTTAAGCTCTCAAAACATCTCTCAGCATATATGCAAGGCATTCATACATCCAACACACACACACACACAAAACAAGTCTAACCAATTTTTATTTCAAAAACAAGTTAAGACAGTTTAGTGAGCATTTATCAATATATGTATTTCTTGTGATGGCCAAATCACATTGTACTTGCACATGTATCAAGAGTAGTAAAGAATTTACGTGTTGTGTGTGAAACATAGCAAGAGTGCATAAGTGTCTCATATTATGAAGATTTGAGACATGAGAAAAATCAAATTCACTCACACACAATCATAACTGGTTGATGGGGACTATCACCTTCGAGGTACATCTTATAACTCCCACATCTCCTAGAAACACGCTTACAACCATATTAAAAGCATTTTAATCTTTTTGCTTTTATTTTTTTCTTTGCAATTTTTTTTAAGCATAGCATGCATAGGCATATAAGGGAGAGAAGAAATATCCATTTATGTAAGCTAAAACATCCCAATTTTGTTGTGCATAAGTACACAGATGTTATTCATGATTGGTGGATTTTAGTGGTGAAATGGTTATTTATGCATTTCTTTTAGGATTTTCTAGTCCTTCCCATAAAAAAGAGTGATCTGAGCATGAGATATAAGAGATCATCTTAATCGTACTCATCACAAACATGATCCACAAAGCTCACTTGCTTAGTTGTGCATTGAGATGCTCATCTAAGCTACAAGAGATACAAAGTTAAGAAATTTTGTTTCAAAGGCCATCCAAGGTACACAAGTACCAAAATACAAAACACACGCTATTTTTGTATTTTTATGATTTTTTCAATTTTTTTAATTATTTTTATGAAAAACAAATAAAGCAAAACTGAAAACAATCAAAACCAAATCATGAAAGAAAACACACAAAGCATAAAACTAGATGCATATGCCTGAGGAGGAGAGTGAGAGAAAGAGATCACTCCAAGGAGATTGCACCAATGTTTTGGTGTAGAAATTCAAACCGTTTGCTATCCAAGGGCTTAGTGAATAAGTCCACCTTTTGATCATCAATATGAATGAATTCAAGGGTGAAAGTGCCATTGTCAACAAGTTCACGAATGAAATAATGTCTAATCTCTATGTGTTTAGTTCGAGAATGTTGAACATGATTTTTAGAGATATTGATGGCATTGGTATTGTCACAATAAATGGTGAGATGTTCTTGATGAATACCATAATCAGAGAGAAGTTTTTGCATCCATAGAAGTTGGGTACAGTAGCTACCAACAGCAATATATTCAACCTCAGCAGTAGACAAAGAGATGGAATTTTGCTTCTTACTCATCCAGGAGATGAGATTATTACCTACATAGAAATAACCCCCTGATGTGCTCTTTCTATCATCTGCATTCCCAGCCCAGTCGACATCAAAATATCCAGCTAGGACATCATTTGTGTCCTTACTGTACCACACCCCGAAATCAACAGTGGACTTATTTTATGTTTCTTTTTAAAACAATCATATGAGACTCTTTGGGATTAGCCTGATATCTAGCACACACTCCTACATTGTAACTTATGTTAGGTCTACTAGCAATAAGGTACAAAAACTACCTATCATGATTCTATAGAGAGAAGGATCAACACTTTTTCCTAACAAGTCTACAGTGAGTTTAACATTTGGGCTCATAGGAGTTCTAACGGAACTAGCAAATTCCAAACCAAACTTTTTCACACGATTTTTGGCATATTTAGATTGAGAGATGAATATACATGATTCTTGCTATCGAATCTGTAGCCCAAGAAAGTGAGTAAATTCTCTAATCATGCTCATCTCGAATTCAACTTGCATTAGCTTTGAGAAGGTGTGAGCAAGATCATCCTTTGTGGAACCAAAGATAATATCATCAATGTAGACTTGTGCTATTATCAATTCTCCATCCTCCCTTTTGATGAAGAGCGTTTGATCAGCTTGTCCCCTTATGACTCCATGTGAGATCAAGTATTGTGTAAGCCGGTCATACCAAGCTCTAGGTGCTTGCTTCAGTCCATATAAAGCCTTCTTAAGGTACAACACATGATCTGGATAGTGTAGATCAATGAAACCTTTAGGCTGAGCAACATAGACATCTTCTTTCAGGAATCCGTTCAGAAAAGCTGTCTTTACATCCATTTGGTATAGCTTGAATTTCAAGTGACAAGCTAGGGCTAGAAGAACTCGAATGGATTCCATTCTAGCTATTGGAGCAAAGGACTCATCAAAATCCACTCCTTCCACTTGGGAATATCCTTACGCCACAAATCGTGCTTTGTTGCGGATCACATTTCCTTCCTCATCTGTGTTGTTGTGAAATATCCACTTTGTGCCTATGATGTGCTCTCCTTCTGGTCTAGGTACCAAGGTCTAGACATCGTTTCTTTGAAACTGGAGCAATTCATCATGCATGGCTTCTGCCTAGCTCTCATCTTAGAGGGCCTCCTCTACCTTCGTGGGCTCAACTTGCAACAAGTAGCAAGAATAAGATACAAAGTTAGAAACACACTTATCAACTGTACGCTTTCTTAGTGTCAGTTCATTCATGTTTCCAACAATGACTTCTAGAGGATGGTTTAATTTGATTTTGGAAGATGGTCCTTTTCCTTTAGCAGATTCTGGCTTCGGAGATAAGGATTTCTCCATAGGGGCTTTTGCGGTAGATGGGGAGTTTGAAGTATCTGAGACTTCTGCAACACTTGGAGTACTCGATGTACTAAGGGATGAAGGTTCCTTAGCCAACTCTTCATGATTGACTTATGGATCTGAGGTAAAAGTCATCTTGGGTATCTCCTTAACACTTCTAGATAGATCTGATGAAGATGCTTCATCAACAACAACATTGACTGTTTCCATAACCTTCATAGTTCTTTTGTTGAAAACCCTATAGGCTTTGCTTGTAAAGGAGTATCCCAAAAACATCCCTTTATCACTTCGGGAGTCAAACTTTCCCACATTCTCTCTATCTTTGAGAATGAAGCAAGTACTTCCAAATATCTCGAAATACTTCACATTTGGCTTTCTTCCTTTCCACATCTCAGAAGGAGTCTTCTTTGTGCCAGGTCTAAAGTATACCCTATTAACTGTATGATATGTTGTGTTGACTGCTTTTCCCCATAGATTTCTGGCAACATCCTTGTTGTGCAGCATGGCTCTGGCCATCTCTTGAATAAATATGTTTTTCCTTTCTACCACACCATTTTGTTGAGGAGTAATGGGAGTGAAAAATTCTTGAGATGTATCGGTCTTAGTGTATAATGTCTCCATGTAAGAGTTTTCGAATTCTTTACCATGGTCACTGTGAATTCGATCAATCTTCATACCTTTCTCATTTTGCAATCTCGTATATAGTGCTTCAATATGCTCAGGAGCTTCAGACTTGGATCTGAGAAGAACTACCCAAGGGAATCTAATGAAGTCATCTACAACAACCATGATGTATCTCTTTCCTCCAAAAGATTCTGTCCTAGTCAGACCCATGAGATCAATGTGTAGAAGTTCTAGAGGTCTAGATGTGGCTAAAGTCTGAGTACTAGGATGTTTGGCTTTTTTCAGTTTCCCGAATTGACATGGATCACACACAACATTGCTTGTTCTGCTGAGCTTTGGCATTCCTAGAATTGTTTCATGCTTGGACACAATTGACAGATGCTTGTAACTAGCATGTCCCATCCTTTGGTGCCACAATTCTTCATTAGGCAATTGAATACTATTGCACACAATATCTGTATCAGGTACCAAACCGTAGCGGTTGTCCAAAGGGCGAATCCCACTTATGAGATGCTTTCCGGATTCATTTTGTACTATGCACTTCCTTTTGGAGAATAGTATCGTGAAGTCTTGATCACAAATTTGACTTATGCTCAGTAAATTTACTCTCAGACCTTCTACATACAATACATTAGTAATGTTAGGCAGTCTAGACAAGGAGATAGTTCCTTTTCCTTTTATTTGTGATTTGTTGCCATCACCAAAAGTAACATTACCACCCTTCTTAGATTCAAAAACCTTAAAGAGAGAGTGGTCTCCAGTCATATGCCTTGAGCATCCACTGTCAAAATACCATAAACAAGTGTCCATTACTTTGAATGCCGATTTCAACATAAAGCATAATTCATGCTTATTTTAGAGATCACTTGGAATGGTTCTCTCCTTCAATTGCCATCTTCTTGTAAGACCTTTGATTTTCACCTTTCTTCGATGAAAACCTCTACATATGTGCAATCTGAGACAGTCTAGTCTTTTCTAGGTTACACTAAGATCCTCTTCAATAATTAATAAAAGAGCTTTCAAATAACTTTTAGACTTGCATTTTCTAAAACACTTAAGCAAACAAAGGTTAGAAAAGCAAGATGTATTTGAAACATAAGATCTTTTCTTACTAATTAATGCCATGACAATAGGGATCAATGGATCTCACAGCAATGATTAAAACCTAATTAGAGTATGCCTGCTCTGATACCACTTGATAGGGCAAAAATGTATTGACCCCTTGCAAATTAATTAATTACCCTAGTTAATTAATTAATTACATGCAATGGCATGATAGCACAAAAAAATCACCAACTAAACTAAATGCAATGGAAATTAAATTTGACATGGTAATTTGTTTACAAATGGGGAAAATCACCAAGGCAAAAACCCCACCGGGTGATATTAAAGTCACTACTCCCAAGAATCCACTAATCAATAACCAAGCGATTACAAGTAAAAGGAATCTTACCAACTACCCTTGGCCTATCCCAAATTACCAACTGACAGTTAAATCTTCACTCCAATACCCAATTGGACTTGATCTTGTACTGGCACTCTTTCCGTTTAATGCACAAATCCCAGTACATGACTAACCAATGATGCATGGATCCCAGTACATGACTAACCAATGATGCATGGATCCCAATACGTGACTAACTCTAGCAACTTGAAGAAGATTGTTGGCTACAAAGTTCTTCACTTCATGCACAATGAAGATCAAGAAGCTCATTGGTTATAAAACCCTTTGGCGTAAAAACGCAATAGCTTCTTTCAGAGAGAATAAGGCACTAGGTCACTCAATGCATGTCTAGGGTTGTAAGAAAAGAAACCTTACACAAATATACAAGAATCTGCATGCAACCAGATCTGAAATGTCTGATTTCATAATTCTTGACAGAAACAACTTGCGTTGAGCTTCAACATTAATTCTTGATAGAAAGGATTCTATTGAGATTAGGGGTGGCAAAGTAAGCCCAAACCCATTTGCCCACCCAAACCCACCAACTCTAATTGAACCTAAACCTACCCAATTATTAGTTTGGTTGAATGGGCATCAACCCAATTAGACCCAGTGATTATTGGGGTTTAACTAAAAATTCATTGAGCTCCATTTAACCTAAAAACAATGTACCCAAATTCAACCCAACTCTTCCCATAAATTTTTTTTTTAAAAAAAAAACCCTTAGATGTTTCAGTGTTTCAGGGTTTTCATTTTCCTTCATTTTCTCGGCCTCCAAACACTTCTCTCTCTCTCTCTCTCTCTCTCTCTCTCTCTCTCTAGAACAAATGGAATCCATTGGAGTACTCATACTTATCTCGATAAACTCGTACTTGAGCAAAAGCTATGGCTGCTTCAAATCAGATTCAGAGCTCGAAAATCTCAAAGAGAGAGAGAGAGAGAGAGAGAGAGAAAGAAAGAAAGAGTTATGGCTGCTTCAAGAGTATCGTCGTGCATAACAATGGCTGCGGTGGCAGCGGCGTCCTTGTCCACGCTCTCCAACCGTGCCTAGGCCAACGGTCCCTTTAATTCCTATCCTTTCTCTTCATCTTCATCTTCGTCTCTGTCTCCTGAAGGAGACCAAACCTTGAAATCCAAGTCAGATAAGAAAGCCTAGGCCGAAGACTCCTCCAGAAGCTCTGATTTCGATCCCGAATCACTGGAATGAGGCGCCAAAGCTCTTCACGAAATTGACAACTCCCCCTACTCTAAACAAGTTTTTTTTTTTCATTTTTATATAATGAATTTGATTTTTCCTTATGCTTTGTTTGGTTGCCGAGAAAACATGGGAAAATGAAACGAAATTTGATCAATTGAGAGACCATGTGTATATGCCCAACAAAATGTAGCAATAAGATATTAATCCTTTCTTTTTTTGCTTCGAATTTTTTTTTCACTACTTGATATATCAAATGGCTTATTTAAAGTTAATATGGACTAGAAAATTTTCTTATTAATATGGCTTTGGGCAAGTTTTTCAACTAATGAGAAAGCATGAAGATGTTCGCCTTAAGGAGTTGGCTTCAGAGAAGCTTCCTTCTTCTCTATTTATTTCCTGAGAAAATGACAGTCTTTTATTTCTTTTTTACAATTTTGATTCTTTTATGATATGGAACTTAAAATTAATCCTCTTTGTTTTTATACTTGTAGTTGTGAATTTCATATTGTATAATTTTGATAATTGGGTAATTTGGTAAGTTGGGGTTTACCCATAATAATTGGGATGGGTTGGATTTGGGTTAGAAGCAATTAGTTAAATGGGTTTTAATAGGTAAATGGGTTTTATATACCCAACCCAATTATACCCGCCCCAAACCCACCTAAACCCACCCATTTGACACCCCTAGTCGAGACTTCTGTCGAGCTTTAGTGAAGCGCTTTCTTCACTTGTTTCTTGGTAAAATCTTCATGGCTTTAACACTTGACTTGAACTCTTGTTTCTTGAAGTACTAAACCCATCCTAGATCTATCCAATTACAAGTAAAGTGCATTTTCTCAAAGGATTAGCTAATTACATAAAATATGTCCTTTGTTAGGACATATTTGTTTCACATGTTAAGAACATATGTCATGATTTTATGTAATTGGTTTATCCTTTGACAAAACGCACTTTACTTGTATTTGGGTAGATTTAGGATATGTTTAAATACTTCAAGAAACCATGTTTCAAGATCAAGTGTTGAAGTCTTCAAGTCTGTCCAAGAAAACAAGCTAAAAGTGCAGAATTACTAAATCTTGACAGCTAGCATGTGTCGAGGTTTAAGGAAGTTGTTCAGCCTGTGTGCTCGACAGCTGCTCGACACCTCCTATCTGTCGAAGTTTAAGAATTTCAGAATTCTGATCTAATTTTCTTGGAATCCGTGAATGTGTCTTTGGGCTTTCTTTTCTCCCAACCCTGGACATATAAAAGGATTGTTTAAAGGGCCATCAAAGAGTTCACAAGTTGCACAAGCATTGAGAAAACTCCGTTCAACCAAATTGTGATCGAAGATGAAGTTCTTGCCCTAGTTCATCTCTTTCTCTTGAAAAAGTTGCTATATGCACCGTAGGGTTTTATGACCAAGCATCTTCTTGATCTTCATCATGTGGATGAACTAAAGAACTTTGCAGCCAACAACCTTCTTAGTTGGTGATTGAAGTCACGTACTGGGATCCGCGCAATTGGTTAGTCACGTACTTGGGAGCTGTGCATCGAAAGGGGAACTGTCACTACAGAACAAGTCTAATTGGGTATTGGGGTAAGGGTTCAACTGTAGGTTGGTAAGTTACTTAGGATTCCTTTACTTGTAACTGCTTGTTGTGATAATAATGGAATTTCGAGAGTGGTGACCTGAAAATCACCCAGTGGGGTTTTTGCCATTAGGTTTTCCCCATTCGTAAACAAATCATCGTGTTATTTATTTTCCACTGCATAATTAGTTTATTGGTGATTTGTTTGTGCTATCATGCGCTTTGTATGCTAATTTGATTAATTAATAAACTTGGTTAATTAATTAATTAATTTATCACAAGGGGTCAATTCGTTTTTGGCCTATCATCCATAACAAGAGGCATTTTTGCGAGTAAGTCACGAGTAAGTCATCTTGCAGCCTATTCGTGAAAATGAGGAAGTTAATTTTTATTTCTTCCAAAATTTTACACAGAGAGTTTCACAACTCCCTCACGACTCCTTCACGAGATATAACTTCCCGCGAAACTAGCCCTGTACATTTGAGGCATTTCACAAGTACTTTGTGAGTAGCATACCCATGAAACGAGCGGATTTTCAATTTTTAAAGGCCAAAGAGTGACAGTTTTTCAAAAACTTCATTTTTACCACATCCGCGCCTTTCTCAACCCAAAACACCATTTTCTCCAAAATTTCAACCACAACTCAAGGGATTTCAACTCTAAGACTCATCTAAGGAATGTTTTAACACTTTTTAATTTGTAAATCCTTGGATTAAGCCTTAGATTTTAGGATTTCTAGGGTTGGGGTTATTTTGAAAGTGGTTGGGAAAATTTCATTTCCATGCCAAATCTTTTAATTTTTTTTTATTGGGCTGTGTTCCATTGTGTTTGTTTGTGTTTGTGTTGGCCCCAAGTGGCAATTTTAACATGTATTTAGGCAAGTTTTTCATATGTTCATGCATTGTTTATCATACATGTTTTGTGCGTGCACTCTTAAGTGTTTGATAAAATGCCTCTATGGTATTTTTTCACTCTTTTGGGCTCCGATGAGTACCAATTTTTGGGGATTATCGTGATTATGCATACTTGACATGTTTTGATCATTGGTTGTGTGTTTTACACATTTTGCCTCATGAGTGCTTTGTCATGCATTGCTTATGCATCTCACATGCACACCACAAGTACACTTGATGCATACACTCTATCACTTGACATGTTTTGCATTCACTCATGCTATATAAGTCTTTTTAGGACCTTAGCACTTAGAACATGTTCTTATGTATATGTTTTCTTATTTATTTCCATTTTAGAACAATTTGTTCGGGTTTATGGACTAACTTGTATCTAATCAAGTTTGTTACCATGTTTGTTTTTGTTTTGTTTGCTTGTGTGTTATTTTGTAGATGTCTCCTCGTAAGTTAACAGCGAAGAAAATAGCAAAGCATCCTCACTACTTCCCAGATTCATTTAGAAACGATTATGCTAACATGGCATACATTGATCATTACAAGAACGCTTTGATCATCTTGGAAAGGAGGGTGGACATTGAGTCCTTAAAGGACACATTCATTTTGAAAGTGTTCAAGGAAAGGACATGGAGCAAATTGATGAATCCCATGGGTGATGTCTATGATTGCATCATAAGGGAGTTCTTTGCTAATGCTTTTTTGGAATGTGACCACATCAACTGTTGGGTAAGAGGGAGAGAGTTCACAATCTCAAGAGACTCAATTCAAGAGTTGCTAGAGATTCGACTGACGACTTCGGACACCTCTCTACACTATGATGAGAGGAAAGAGAAACTTAAGCCTTTCGTGCAAGTTCTTAGAGGTCAACTCAAGAAGAAGGCCTTGCACACAATTGAGTTTTCTCTGGAGATGCGAGCTTCGGCCTATATCATGATCTTCAACCTTTATCCGATGAAGAATTTGATAACCTTGTCGGGGCCAAGGACCGTCTTCCTACATGATCTCTTTACTCACAAAGAGATTGATATTTGTGGTCAAATCTACCATCTCTTCGTCAAGTGCATTAAGAAGAGAAAGTCAAGGCTAACTCTACCATTCCCAAGCCTTGTCATGTCTCTAATATCAAGGGCAAGGGTGAAGATTCCAAGTGGTCTTCCGGTCATGCAAAGGGAAGAGCCTATTAGTGAGCAAACTATTATTTGGAGTAAAGCTCACATTCCTGGACAAAGCACCGGTGTATCTCAAATTCCAAGAGATGAAGCTGCAGAAATTGATCGTTTCACTTCAATACCGGAGGATACTCCACAGCCTTCTTCTCAAGTACAAGCAAAAGTACCCGACCGCCTTGATTTTTTACTTGGAAGGGTTGAAGAGTTGCATACCATGTTGGCTTCACATATCGACAACTCCATGAGGTAGTTCACATACCTTGAAGGCTAAATCACTGCCCTTTCTCAGATTCAAGACATGGTGGAGAAATCAGAATCGGAGTCCGACACATTTTAGGACCATTGGCCATTCCAGTAAAAAAGGGGGAGTAGATTAGCTTGAGGGGGAGTACAACCTAAAGGGGAGTAGTAACACCATAGGTTCATTTTAGTGGCTTTTGTTTTAATTTTATAGTTTTTGCTATTTACTATGCTTTATTTAAAGCTATCAAGTACTTTAGTTTAAAACATAGTTTTCTTTAGTACTTTATGTATCTTGGTTTTTATAGCAGTTTCTTGATGCTTATAGTTGTCTATTGCTTCTCGTCTTAGTTTCTTTAATGCATCATGTGGTATGTTGGACATGCAATTGATTTTAGCATTGCTCTTAATTGCATTGCATGTTTGGATGATCATTTACTAGTTAACTTTCATTGTGGTCATTTCCTAATGATTGTTCATGTTTGATCAAGTTATGCTTTATGTTTTACGTCTCATGTGGTATTTTGATCGCAATATACTTGTTCTTTATACATGCCTTATGTTCTACTTGTCTCATGCTTAATGAAGTTTATTTTTTATGTGCAAGTGTTTCATGATACAAGTGTATATGGTTCAAGTGCTTCACAGCTTTTAGATTTAGGTGTGAGTGAGTTTTGCCTATGTTCCCAAACTCACGTTTAAGTCTAGAGTCTATTTAGGGGTTTTGTCATGGAATAGCCAAAGGGGGAGATTGTAGAGTTGTGATTTCCAACTAACTTGTGTTGGCTTTAATTTTGTGGTAAATTTGATTGTAAATTTTTCAATTATTTTCCCTGTATGTTTGTGGGTTTATTTGTAAGGGATGAGTGTGAGAGATCGGTGAAGAATTAAGCTTCAAAAGGTGAATCAATGCAATTTACGACTAGCTTGTAAGCAACTCGCAAGAAGCAACCCGCAAAAAGGCCACCTATGAAGCACATGACTAGAAGCTGAAGAGTCATGCCAGGCTATCAAGTTCGTGAGTATTTCGCGAGAAAGGCCATCCCGCGAAGTACTCGCAAAACATTCTATTTGGCAAAAATTTAAATTACTTTACCAAATTCTTTACCCACACTATAAATATCATCATTACCCACGAATTGTAAGGAGTGCTTTTCAAATAGAAAACCATAGCAAATACACTTGAGAGTTAGAGATTGTTATGCCTACAATCATCTACACATTTCCTTGTGGTTTTCATCAACTCCTACCTCTCCATCTTTAGATCCTTAAGAGGTTGTTAGCCCAAACACTTACCAAACTCATTCTGAGTGTTAAGTGAGATTTTGGTGTTGCTGGGAAGCATTGGAAGGAGCCATTTATTGGCAGATGTAATCGGGTTGAATTGCGAGATCTAGAAAGCTAGAGAAGATAAGACTTCGAGAAGTCCATTGGTAGAAAAAGCTTGGAGGGCTCAAGTACATGGGATAGACTAGGCTTAGAAGGTCTTTTGTTATTTGTGTACTCCAATTTTATTCTCTGGTGGATTGATTTCGACTTGGAGGGTCACGGAGAGGTTTTTCGTCGAGTTTTTCGGTTTCCTCTTCGATAACACTTTTTGGTGTTATCTTGTGTTTGCATCTCTCTTCCGTACTCTTTAAACTTTCATTTTATTGTTGATTATGGATGAATATGGCTTAGGGTAGTATTATCGGTTCGTTGCGCTCATTTACTCTTATTCCACACTTATTTTAAGTTAGAGTAAAAGCAATCTAGCCGTAATTTTTAATTGGAGGTCTAAACAAGCTCTTGTGTTTTAGCACAAATCTAAGCTTTCACGTGTGTCCAACTTCTCTTTCCAACTTCTCTCCTTGTAATGTAACTTTGTGAGTAGGCTTTTGAATAATACAATTGATCAATTTCTTCTTTATCTTTATATAAGAGGCATATGAGTGTATAGTGTAGTACAAGACATATGAGTATAGTACAAGTATATATGTAATACAATATAAGAAATAAGTGGGCCTAGACCCCAATGGATTATACATGTTAACATAAGTATATCTCTCTTAGTAAGTTGTAATCTACATTATTCACTTCGTTAAAAAAAAAAAGGCTAAATAACAAATTGAACATTCTAATTTTGCCTAAAATTCAATTTAGTCATCTAACTCACTTTCATACAATTTAGTTATTTAACTTTTAAGTTTGTTTAATTCAATCGTCCTATTAGTCTCTGTCAAATTTGAACGGTTAAGGACCTTCAAAATGATGTAGTTTTGTATTGAACAAAGTTGAGAGTTAATGGTGCAATTCTAACGAAGAGTAACAGGTGACTGAATAGAACAAAATTGAAAGTTAGATGACTAAATTGAATTTTAAACAAAGTTAAAGGGTGTAATTTGTTATATATATATATATATATATAACTTTCAATTTGAGAAAATATTATATTAAGAATATTGGAAGCTTGAAGCTTTGCAATGGTGAGTGCTGAGTAGTTATTGGTTAGAAACATTAAAAATTTGCAACCTCAACCTTTAGGGTATGTTTGGTTGTAGGTCGAATAGGGTTGATGGAAAATAAAAGAAATAAAATGAGTTTGTGTGTTGTTTGGTAAGAAGGGGAAAAATAAATTTGGTAGGATCCAGACATTTTTGACCCAGTCCCATAAAAAATCTGTCTCTCTAAAATGGAGAGAAAACAGGCATGATTGTGCCTATTGTTGGTGAATGACAAAATTGCCACCAACCACTTTTTGTCATTTTCTTCCTTTTGCTTCTCCGTTTCGTTTCTATTTTTTTTTTTTCTTTGTATAAAGGTCTTCCCGTTCTTGCGCATAGTACGTTGGTTTTAGTTTTTTTTTTTTTTTTTTTTTTTTTAATCCTTTTGGCATTTTCTTATTTTATATATAAAAATAATAATTTGAAGTGTCCATTCAAAAAAAAATTTAATTAAAAAATGTGTTACTTTTTGTTTATAAATAAACAAAAATAAGGACATAATGGTAAATTTATATTAACTTTATTTTCCATCTTTTCATTTTTTTTCTCTCAACCAAACAAAAAAATATTTCTATGCCTTCACTTTTCTATCCCTCCAACTAAACACAAACAAAGGAAAACTAAATCTTTTTTATTCTCTCACATTTTCATTCTCGCATAATTTTCTATCCTTCCACTTTTTTATCTCCTGCTTTAGTGTCTATTTGGGAACAACTTATTTAATTGAAACTGAAATATATTTGCTGAAATTAAAGTAGATAAAACTAAAATGTAGCTAAAATAGTACAATAAAACTCATGAATAGTACCAAAAAGGTACAATGAAACTCACAAATAGTAACAAAAATAAACTGAACAGAAAAAATAAATAAATAAATAAATAAAAAGTTAATTTTTTAACCTCTACCCAACACACACTTATTAGTAAAAATAAAAATGTGGTAAAAAAAGGCTATTGGACGAAAGCATTGATCAAAAAGCAAAGTCACTTCATCGTTCTTTCACTACGAAGTTACTGAAACATAGCTTAGTGCTGAGTGAGAGAGCGTATGATTCAAAAGCAAAACCCTTTTATTCTTTTCTTTTTTTTTTCTTCTGTCTTGAGAATCTTTGTTGCTTTGTTGTCTCTCTCATTTTCCTTCTGTTTTTCTTAGTCTTGAATTATGGGCCAAAATCTTGAAGCCATGAACAAACCACGCCCCAGAGCAGAGTTGCTCTATGAACTGGCCAGCACTGGAAACATCGTAGCCATTAAAGCTCTTCGCGAACAAGGTGTTAGCCTTGAGGTAAACCTCACAATGCTCCTCATCGTCTCCACTTAAAAAAAAATAAAATAAAAAAATAAAAAAAAACTATTTAGACCTTCAAATTTACATACTATTCTTGATATTTTATATGTTTGGGACATCCTAGCAAAAGTAATGGGTTTTCACATTGTAATTGGGAATTAAGTGTACAAAAATAAAGGTCATTATAATTAACCAACATTTTGTGTAACAATAAATCAAGAATAAAAAAATTTATCAACTCAGGACAAGCTTTCATCTGGGTCCTTTTTTTTTTTTTGGTGGTAGTTATCAATATTGTTACACTAAAAGCTTAAGCATAGGTATTGTCAATAGCCTTGTAGCTCAGTGACATTGTCTGGTCTCCTTTACGAGGTGAACCAAGGTTCAAATTCTCCTCTATCCCAATTATCATATCAATTGAATTATAAAACGAAGAAGTAGCTAAATCCTAGTTATTAGAAATGGACTGGATATAATATAATGAATATTGATCACATAACTTCGATGCCAAAGTGTGCTATACTCCGTAGGAAGCTTCTTCTATTGAAAATATGGTCTTTCAAAGACTCATATTCACCCATGTCCAGCACTTATTTCTTAGGGAGTGCATCATCTACCCGTAATGAAATAAGAAATTATTCATTAGCTTGGGGGTTACTATTTTTTTTCTTTCACTTATAGACCAAATTATGATCCAAATGGTCCACTTCATGACTGAAGCAATGATAGCTCTGCATGACAAATCTGGAACTTGGGATTTCTGTGTTGTGATAATCTGAGAGATTGAAAAGGCCACTCCTGTCGATTTGATAGGCAACGTTGCTTTGGCCTTTTCATTATTTACTTATCTTCCTCCATTCATAAGAAACTAAGTTGAGACCGTATCTAGTGTATTTCCTCTATGTCAATTACAAAGAAGTGACATCATTCGCTTTGACATTGATAAGAACGAAATGGTGGAAGTTATGTATTATCTTTTCTCAAATTGAATACTTTGTACGTCAAGTATAATGCTTGATAATTTGGTGTGAAGCTGTATACGATTGCTCTATGTGTGTGTGTGTTTACATGGAGACTTGAGTTTTTTTTTTTTTTTTTTTTTTTTTTTTTTTTTTTGGTTACAGTGGGCTGATAGAGAAGGAAAGACCCCCCTCATTGTGGCGTGCATGAATCACGAATTGTTTGATGTTGCCAAAACTCTGATTGAATTGGGTGCCAATATCAATGCTTACAGTCCTGGTATGCTTATGAAAGTACTTACATTATTCAATGGGTCATTGGTTATTATTTTATAAATGGTAGTTGCTATTTGGCTATGTCATTTTTAAAAGTCAGTTATCTCGTTGCATAACATATACAAGGCTATTCATGTTTAATTTGATTCATATTTGAATTATAAACCAGTAATGATTAATTTATATTAATGCTACCAATAACAGAGAAAGGTAATAAGTTAAGCTTGTATGGAAGTTTAGCCAATAATACTACTATGAACATGTAAGTTGATTTCAATCTTCTTTATTATTTTTGTAATAGGGCGTCATGCGGGTACTCCTTTACATCATGCAGCAAAAAGAGGCTTGGCACAGTCTGTTAAGTTACTTCTTTCCCATGGAGGTTTGTAATAAACTAGTAATGTGGGTTATGTCTTTGTTGCTGTAATAAACCTATAAATTATCTACTAGTGTAACAATTATTTGTTGCAAATTGAAAGACCTAGTCTATTGATTCATGTTTTAGCAAAAGCTCTGGTGAGGGACGATGATTCTCAAACTCCACTTGATGTTGCTAGAATAAACGGGCATACCGGTATTGTTCGTGAGATTGAGGTATGCTTGACAGATGTAGAAGTAAAAAATTACTCAAAAGTTTTCTATCTGTATCTGTATGGTTTCATATGGTTAAAGTTTTACTTTTTATTTGTTGCATTTTAGAAAAGCATTTGCTATTTCTCTGGCTGGCTGCGGGAATTTTATGGTCCAGGCTTTCTTGAAGCATTAATGCCTCAACTGTTATCAAGAGAAATGTGTGTATAGTGTTCATTTTTTATTTATTGTTAATTCATTTCATGTTATGCTCATAGAATCATTTTTCTTGTAAAAACAATGTTATGTCATTAATATTCCAGCACCACTGGGACTTTGCCAATGCAAATTATAGATTCAAAATCTACTCTTACTTTCAAAGGGAAATTTGAAGTGTTCTGTTATTATAAACAATGCATATACATATGCACTGATTAGAGTTCATTACTTGCAGTTGGGTTGTTGTTATACCTTGGGGTTCCAGTAATTCTACAATGCCTCGCAAAATGGAGCTCTTCATTTATCCTGATTTGCAGGTACAGCAGAACGTAATTGGGGAGCTTTTTGGTAGTATTATGACCTGAATTTCATTGTTTGTTGAAATATATTGTCTTTTTTGTTGCCAAAACCTGTTATGAAATTGTATGATGATGAAAGAGATTACCACAGTGTGGCTAGCATGATCCCATGTATGGCTTAAAAAGTAGAAGTGTAGTATGATCCTAAGTATTGATAATTCTGTTGACATTCCCTCCTCAAATTGGAGCATAGATGTCCCTTTTGCCTTTCTTGCATGCAATGATAACTGTGAGCATGTGTCTTAGCCTTTCTTTCTAGGTATTCACTTGGTCACTTAGTTGCTCACCTGTTTGTACTTAAAAGGCATGAATTAAATTGAAAATGTTCTATGATAGAAGAAACTAAGAAAGGCTTCTTATCTATTTGCCTTATTAGTCCCTTTTCTTTTTTTAATCTCTTTATTCTATTTTTGTGTCATTTAGGGAGATTTTTTATGGAAAATATTTTTTTATTGGTAAGTAACACACACACTCTGTCGGTCTTGAATGCATGACTTTACCCTTCTTATTATTAAGGGAGGAGGAAATGTCATTTGAGCTAGAGCTCATTGGCAAGTTTTGATGGGAAATCTTGTCTACCATACACATCTCCCTCATCCCTTTATTTTTATTTTTATTTAAAATAAGCAATATTCCTTAATTTCATTTAAACTTAAATTAACTTTTTGGGTAAAGGAAAGGTGGGCTTTGATGGATGGTTTACTCAATTCAGTCTTTGTTCAGTTGCCCAGTCCTCCTCAAGATAGATACCAATAACTATGACGGCATCATGTATTCATACTTATTGTCATTGAAAATGTTGCTATCTATCAGTTATGAGAGAAAAGTCCTGATTTAAGGATCCAATACAACATGCTTATAGGTTCATCTCATGTGTAAAAATTCATGTCCCAAAATGGTCCCTTTCCACTTTTTAATAGTTCCCTTTAAGTAGATAATGACAGTGTTAGTTGAACTAGCATTATCCACCAACGTAGTGAAAATGCCATCAATATTCCTATAGCAGAGAAGGATGAAGCACAAAGATAATTACCCATTCTCATGCCATGTGGCAGTGCCAAAGAACCACATAAATAAGTGAGAAATTTATTTCTGCAGCAACAATAATTAATCAGCCACCAGCCATCAACAGGACTGCTGAGTGTGGCTGTACCAACTCAAACACTACAATTTGGATCCAAGTAAGATTTTTAGAAACCAAATGATGCATTTAAGAAGTAGTTTAAGATCCTTATGGAGGGGAAAATCCTCACTGGGAAAACCATGATGAGCTAGCAAAGCCCCTCTCTGGTGGAAAATCTCGAAAATTTGTTGAGCCATCATTACAACAACCTCAAATACTGGTTGGCTAGAAGCTGAACTTGTAGATTATTTCCTTCTAAGAGTTGCGTAATATGTCTTATGGTTTGTTCTTCAAATTATAGGAACTGTCTTACACTTTCATATGCTACTGTCATTTATTTGTTTCAAACTGTAATTTTGATCAATGAACAGACAGCACAGCCTCGTACAGTTATTGCTCTTTGGAAGGCCAAAATTGAGGAACCCAAGTTTCAGCAAAAGGATCCGGAACTCATTATATTTGACCAGCCTACTAGTAATTTCTTGCTGATGAAACTATTTTCTCTGGATCATTTATAATGGAAATATTTTTTACATAAATAATTAATTTATGTGGACCCTGAAGATTCTCTATTTTTAATGATTTTCTTGTGATATAAATGCTATTATCATGATGTCTTAGTCTAAAACTTTTTTGCTTTCTTTTATGGAGTGGGGGATACCTATCTTTTTAGTAGATATTTTGTAAACATAGAACTGAAGCAAACGGTGCTGTAGTCTTGTGACCTGGTTTGCTCTTAGCATGCCTACCTGCACGGAGAAATGGAACTTTTGAATACTGAATTGGCTGTTTTTATCATTGAAGTGATAATAATCATGTAAGTAGCATGTCACCTCTATAGTGCAGGTAGCAATATCTTAAACCTGGCATAC
Organism: Quercus robur; assembly: GCF_932294415.1. NCBI lineage: Eukaryota > Viridiplantae > Streptophyta > Magnoliopsida > Fagales > Fagaceae > Quercus > Quercus robur. Next base: position 42,124,002 of record NC_065542.1, read on the forward strand.
CTTTAAAAGTGAATGTGTCTAACCATTTATTTTGGCATTCTGATGTTCTCACTTTCGTTTTTATTTTTTTACTTTAAATTATTATCATTAAAAATAAATAAGTTGTACTTGGTATCTGCACATGGACACATTTTTGCGCCTCAGAAAAGTGAGAAGCAATATGGTTCCAAAGTTTTAATAAACAATTTTCATACATCTTTACACAAATGTTTAATGTTCTTGTAGACTCTTGCTTTTATAGCTTCCTTTTGTCATTAATTTAATTTAATGAGAAAGGGACATCATGATGGGCTCATTTAGCAACTCTAAATTGATAGAACTGCTCCAGTTAAATTTTTACTTTTTTGAGTTTGTCCCTAAATGATCAATAGTTGAGACTGTGACAACTAAAATATTAACAGTCAGGGCATGTGCTACTGAGCACGGTTTATGCTTCTTGTTTTGAAACAGCATATACTTAATGTCTGTTCCCCTTTCTGAGCTTTTCTTGTCTATTGATCATATCTTTCTTTATCAGGAACTCGGAATACACTTACATCTCCCTTTGAGGGTGATAAACAGCAACTTCAACAACTTTATAGTGCATGCATAGGAATTCCTCAGGTAAATCATCATAAACTGTTCACAGATTGTAGTTCGACTCACTAGTACATGCATGTTGCCTGTATTTTCACATGTCGCACATGATAGTTACATAGGCTTTTGAACTCTGTTGGTATGGATGACCGCTTACAGAAATTGAAACCATGTGCCTCAGTCCTCGCTCTCGATAAAATGTATTCATATTTTCATCAGCAACATGGTGCCTTATGAAGGATAATTTGTCCTGTATACTACCAGGAATATGGTTATTTGTTTTAAGGATTTTTTTTTACCAAGACAAGCAATGATTGCATGATCATGTGGATTTTTAATTAACAAATAGGAATACATGATGGAGTATGTTTAAACATCCTCTTCTAAAACATATTAATGACAGATTAATTTGAATGCAAATTGCTCTCAGTTTTAATTATGAGACAATCTACTTGCACGTTAATAGTAGCTAGTTTTAGGTGAGGATGTTGAATTGATCGTAGATCAGTCAATTGGGTGGGATGGAGGCTTGCCTAAGCTCATCCCAAATAAGTGTCTGCTCATCAAGCTCATCCCAGCCCAAATTCAATTCTAAAGTTTACAGCTTCTGAGCTCAGCCCATTTTGTTTGGGCAAGCTTCTGGCTGAGTTTGGACTGGCCTGTGATTAATACCACTAAAACTTAAGAGCACTAGCAATAGTGGTGTTAAATAGCTATTTTTAGCATCACTAAAACTCAAAATGTACTCTGCAATAGTGGAGCTAAAACAATATTTTTTTTGCTACATAGCTATAGTGCACAACCTAATTTTTTTTTTTTTTTTAATTTTGCATTCACACTACTTTTTTTTATCTTTTATTCTTTATGCATTTCATTTTCCTTTCTCCGTGTGTCTCTCCTCACTGCCTCTCCATCTCTTCTTTCTTCCTCCACAGACCCATTGCCGATCTGCACGAGCCCAGCTGCCACAGACTCATCGCCGCCGAGCTAACCCATTTCAGCCTCTCTTCTCTATTTTCGTCGATTTGGCTTGTGTTTCGGCTTTGTGTTTTGGGCTGTACTTGTGTTTCGGGCCTTTCAGCTTTGTGTTTCGGGCTGTACTTGTGTTTCGGGCCTTTCAGCTTTGTGTTTCGGGCTTTTTTCGGCTTTGTGTTTCGGGCTGTGCTTAGGTTGTGCTGGGTTTTTGTTTTGGGCATGGGTTTCGGTTTGGGTGTGCTGATTTTTTGGCTTTCTCTTTTTGCTCTATTTCACTAGTTTTGATGGGCACGGCGGGATTGTGTTTGTGCAGTGATTTTTATGGGTTTGATGGTGGTTGTGGTTGTGTGTTGGTGGTTGAATGAAATATTATTTTATTGTAGTGTTTATATTATTTTATTGTATTAAAAGCTAAAATAAAACCACTGCGGTAGGATGTGAGAAGGTAAAATAGATAAAGTGACTTTTTGTAGTGCTAAACAGCTAAAAATTTGGCCCTACTGCTGTGGATACTCTAAGATAGATTTAATTCATGAAGTAATTTTAGCAAGGTATTTTGACCCCCAAGACATATGAGTTTGTATTATGTGTCTTGACAAGCAAAAATCTTTTTTGTGATTAATTTATTTAAGGACCATTTTTTGCATGTGTCCTAGAAGTCTTCCATAGACTCCAGTGTTAGACTCCGTTGGTTGAAAAAAGACTTCGAAAAAAACTGTAGTTCCATCTAACTTTCAGCCTTGTATTATTGATCACATTGTTGTAAACATGTCCAATTTGAAAGGGCCTAGTGATGGGGAACCATGTTTCAGTAATACTGGCGCTCCTCAACGAGCATTGTGGAACACATAAATGGTTGCCTTTGAATAGATACCATCATGAAATAAAAAAGAAAAAAGAAGATAAAGACGTTTAAGCACTCTTCCCACACTTCGACAAAGTAAGGACCTTCACTTGCATAGTAGAAATCAAGGAATGCTGTTAGCTTAAAGCATTACAATCAATATCAAGCACCTTGTCAAAATTTGGCAAAGAGAGTGGGATCTTTAATCACCTTTTTCTTGATGATTTCAAAGTTCTTGTCAACTTTATTTGCCTACTTGAACTCCTTTGATGAACCACTGATAGGACGATACAAGACCATGAAAACTTTGAATGTCATAAAATGATTTTGGCGTAGGCCAGCTTGTGATTGATTCAGTTTTTGCTTGGTTCTATTTTTATCCCCTTGTTGGAAATGAAATAGTCCAAAAATACAAGGCGGCGGTAGAGAAGTGGCACTACTTCAAGTTGCTGAACAACTCTTGTTCCTTTAAAAGTTTGAATACTTATTGAAGGGGCACTAATTGTAGATTTTCCTTTAAAGAACATAACAGTTACCATATTATGCACAGCTAGGATCATATTGAAGTTTGCATCTCAATTATCTTCCTGTAAGTAGAAATCTTGAACGCATTGTTTTACTTTCAATTATCAAATTCACCTTTGGTTTAGAAGTTCTAAAAACTTCAGGATTTTCTTGATTTAGAACTGTGGAAGAGGTTCTCCATGAGGGGAAATTAGGCTTTGGAAGAGCCTGAAAAGCTAGTCATCCTTGCAAATGCGTCAAATGATGGATTAAATTTGAAAAGTTATCTGGTATCTTGTGCTTTCTTAATGTATATTTCCAAAAGAGTTGTGAGTGATATTAAAGGAAAGCAGGCTTCAATTGGATCTTGGAAAGGATGAAGAAAAATAAAAGGAAATCATTGAATTGCTGAGTTTCACTAAACATTTCATGAGATTACCACTTGTGTGTTATTACTAAACTCTTCATTTTTCAAGTTACTGAAAGCCATGGCAGTACTGGAGGTCCAGCACATTCAAATCATGAGGAAGAAGAAGAAGAAGAAGCTCCAACGGCTAATCCTATCAAAACGGTGTCGTGTATAAGGCTGGGAAAACATAAAGGAAAATTAAAACAAAATGTCACCGTTTCTCATTAAAAGGAACGGTGACGTTTTGGTGTGTTTGTAATATTATTAAACTGTCAGTTGGTTAGTTCTGGTAGTGCACGTGTGTGGCAGTTATCAATCTCCCTCGTCCTCTCTCTCTCTCAGTCTGTATGTATAAATATAGGTTGTGGCCTCCATTGTTATTGTATTGTGAAATGTATTCAATGAGATAATTCTTGAAGAATTTTTCAGCTTCTTTTCTCTGTTTTTCTTCTCAAAGTTTCTGTGATAGAAATTATAGATTTGAGAGAAGTTTTCAGTTACGCCTCCCCCAGTGCCTACCCAAACCTCAACTCCAGAAGCTGCACCTCAAACTGATGAGAGTGGCACTTATAATGGGTGTGGTGTACCTGACTCTGGCCCAGTTGGCAATCCAACTCAACATGCCCAAACCAGTGATAACATTTCCCCATCTGCTCCACCTCTTCCTGAGGATTTGGATGGAGCTTCTGTAACAAATGATATGAAAGATGAGGGCAGTTCTTCCTCATGTGCGATATGTTTTGAAGCTCCAATAGAGGGAGCTTGCATTCCCTGTGGCCACATGGCGGTTGCATGGCTTGTTTGAATGAGATCAAAGCCAAGAAAGGGGTTTGCCCTGTATGCCGAGGCAAGCTAAATCGGGTTGTCAAGCTTTATGCCGTCTGATAGGTGAATAGATTATGATTGGAGCTGGCCAGGTGGGATTGATTCAAGGTTTTCACATATTCATCTTAATATATGTGGATTTATCATGAGCTTGTAGCATGAATTTAATGAGGCTATGTATATAAATATGTACAGGGCAACAGGGCCATTGTTGGGCAGTCTGCATGGTTATAAGACAAGGCAGAGTTTTTATTTATTTATTTATTTTGTGAGTTTGTAACATCCATTTAATGGGGCACTGTGGATATAAGTGTAAGCCACAAGACCCATGCTGCGAATGTACGGTATAGCTAGGGAGGAACTTCCCCATACTACAACAAGCAGCGAACGTAGGCCTAAATTTTATTGCGCTAAAGTTAATTTATTAAATAAAGTTTTTCTACCTTAAAGAGGTCAGGGTGGGGACGGGTTCTACTTGCCCGGCCCTGCCTCGCCTTGAAAATATATATAATTTAGAGTTTTATATTCATACTTTAGTTATAACTAGTCAATACGTGGAAATATATAACTATTATGTAATGAAGTGGAATATATAAAAAGTGTTGAGAGCCATTTGTGAAAGCTCAGGCAGACAGAAAGAAAGCCCAATAATAAGGGCAACAAAGAATTTATAAAATAGATGGTAAAAAACCATTAGCCCAAGCGGCAGGAATAATGGATCACAGGCCCAACAAATAAACGAATGGGTCTTGAAGAAGTAAGCAGGTTCAAAGAAGCCAGGAAAAAAAGAAATAGCATCCCATGGGCAGTGTATGAGGTAGAAAAGCGAGAAAGGGCCACCGCAGGCCCAAGACAATGCAAACTAAGAGCGTAAGGGGTTTATGACAGGCCCATGAACCCCAAGGATGAGAATAAGGTTATTGAGCCGGGAAAGCCCAATGAAGTTAGTAAAAAGCCCATGGGAGTGTGGAATTAAGCAAACAAGCCAAGGAAGCCCAAAGAAAGTGATTGGGCCATGGATGCCCAAAGGGACATAGGAGCCCATAAGTAAAAGTAAAACAGTGCCCATGACAGACCACTGAGAAAAGGAATAAACAGCTGGTCTAAAAGAGGTCCAACAGGATTAAGTTATTACGGCAGGAATAACAGTTCAACGTTCCAAGAAATAAAGAAAATCAAGAGTGGATCAAAGAAATGTAAGGCCCATCATCAGACAAAGCCCAGCTCTTGAATGGAGCGGGAAACCAAAGAAAAGCCCACATAAAAGGTCAAAAAACACAGACGGAGAGTCTCCAGATCACGGCAGACGCATGAGCAGTAGGCAGACTCTTGGACATATCTGAAAGGAAAGCACGCGCAAGGCCCAGGCACCACCAGCCTGTATCCAGCCAATATAGGACGTGGTGGGGCCATGGGCCAAAGGTAAGAGGTAAAGGGAGTATGGTTTGGTGGTGGGAAGAGGGGAAAAGATCTATTTTACGGCTCCTGCCCAAGCCCTTTTGGAAGGTACGTCCTGCTGGGATGACAGACCACCCAAAAGATGCAAGTTTGAGGGGGAACCGTTGGGTGCATGCCTTGAGAATAGAGAGAGAAAGCATTTATACCGTGGCAGGAAAGAAGTGTTACGGTAGACTGAGGAACGAAACAAACCTGCCTTTGTCTGGCAATCGCATAGACTTAGTGGTCGGCAAGTACGCTCAGACCAGACAAAGGCGGTTAAGGGGCAAAGTGGTAAAACATTGGTCACGACAGGCACTATAAAAGGGCCCTTGCCGTGCCCTGAAAGGGCGATCGAAAAACAGAGCATTCACGGAGTAAAAAGAAGAAAAAAAAAAAGATAAGAAAGAAAACAGAGAAGAAAAGAGAGAAAATTAAGGAAAAATGAAAGGTAATACAGTGGGCATGCACCAATAGATTGGTTTCCCTCTCTCCCCCTTCAAATCCTGCTCTCTTCCAAAACGTAACAAGGACTCCTTTTGGGCAATAACCATTCAAGTCCGACTCCCTCAAAGCCATTAATCCCCACAGCAGGATCTTTTCCTGGGAGATTATTTGCATTGAGAAGAGGTGTTCTCCCCTCTTTGGCTTTGCTTTAGCAGACTAAATTTAAAACTTGATTTATGCTCATTCTTGATTAGTTCATATTATTTTCTTTCTCCTTTACTTTCTCTGTGAATGACATTATCACAATTGTAATCATGTTTTATAAGTAGGGATTACATAGCCATTTATTTAAATAGTCAGGATACTCTATTTTGGTTATTGTTATTATATCTGCCTGTCATAACTCATCTGAAACAGTTCTACTTGCCGTAAGTCTACTCCTGGCAGACAAGGCATAAGTTTGTGCACAAACCGGCCCAAGTTGAGTTACAATTGGACCGGCCTCAACTCCCTTACTCAAAAAACATTCGGGCCCATTACCGCAGAAGGCAGCCCAGCCCAACGCACAATACGCACAAAAGGCCCCTGCAAAAAGTAACAATTGTTAAAAGTATTATTTATTTTTCTAAAATATTTCTACAAGTATTTTTTTTTTTTTATCTCTACAAATTATAAATTATCATACTATTATTTTTTGTATGTTTGATTAATATTTTTTTTAAGGAGAACTATATTTTTCTAACTTCTGTTGTAGTGTGTTATATTTGATACAACTAAACTTCATAAATTTCAAATTTATTATTCGAATTTCTCAACTCTTAAGGAATAATGAGATTATCATAATAATATAAATTCATCACAAAATTACAACGTTATCTTAACAAAATTAAGATGAAATAAAATGAATAAAAGATAGACTTTATAATAATTTATCACTCAAAAAATTGGTAGACATTTTCAAATTCACAGTCATGTAAATTATGTTTTGATATAAACTCAAATTTCTATTTAGGGGTGTGCATGGGTTGGGTCAGGTCGGATTAAGGGGATTTTTTACCTAATCCACCATGGTGGGTCAAAAAAAAAGTCAACTCATCACATAAGTCCAACCCAACCCACATGGGTTAGGTTGGGTCGGGTTGAACCCATGGGTTGGACAATTTTTTATTATTATTATTATTATTATTAAATTGAGCAGAAAAAAATATATCGCACTTGCCACTTGAGTTAATAAATAAAATATACATTAATATATAAACTAATATTCCAACTTAGTTGTAAAACAAAATATGTATAAGTATTCAACTGAGTTGATAAAAAAAATATAAATGAATTAGTATCCTAATTCACTTATAAACAAAATATACATGAGTTCCTTACTCAGTTATAAAAAAAATATATCTAAAATTTTAAATTTTTTTATTAATTATATAATATATTTAAATATATATTAAAAGAATTAATATAATTTTATATTGTATATGATAGTAGGAACCGAGGAAGTGCCATACAGCTAGTTTTTTAAAAAAAATTATTAAATATACAATATATTTTAAACATATATTAAAATATGGGTGGGTCAGGTCGGGTTTGGCGGGTTGTAATTTTATGACTCAAACCCAACCCGACCCGCTATAAAAAAAAATAAAAAAAAAAATAAAAAAATTGTAACCCAACTCAACCCACCAAGCCCTAAAAACGGGTTGGGTCGGGTTTGGTAGGTTGGCGAGTTGGATGCAAACCCCAATTCCTATTTTCCTAAAAACTAAGTATAAGCTTTATGTCAGTGAACTCTTTTCAATTAGTTTAGGTGCTAGGGCTTTTCAAATTGTTCTTCTATCATTGAGGTTTTTTTTTTTTTCTTCTGCTCTTTAAATTGTCCCATGAGTTATTTTTTCTTTGATGTTGTTTGTTGTTTTTTCTTATGTTTACCATCATGAACACAATGTATTTTCTTTCATTTTTTATTTCATCATGATTAATGTTACTCTTATTACCTAAAAAATAAATAATAAAAAAACTAAGTATTAACCCAAATCAAAATTCAAGCAAAACTATATAAAAAGGGAGAGTGAAGACTTTGTATTGGGAAATTAAAAAAACACAATACCAAAACACATTTAAAATAAAATAATAAAAAACCATCAATCTTAAATAGAATTATAAGAAAGAAAAAAAAAATCTACAAGAAAGGAGAGAGAGAGAGAGAGAGAGGGAGAGAGAACTTAAGATTTTTTGTGGGGAAAATATGAATTGAATGGAAGAAATGATATTGAATTTATACAAAATAAAATAGGAAGAAGAATAGTCAATATATAAGAAAGAGAAAATGATGAAGAAAGTGTAACAATAAAGTGAGAAAAGGTAAGGAGAGAGGGGAAAGGTTGAAGGAAGTGTAATAGTAAACGTGGACTAATAGGGAGAATAGTAGTAGTTTTTTTTTTTGTTTTTTTTATTTATTTTTTAGAATAGAGAGAATAAAAGTTTAGAAAGAGAAAATAAGGTAGAAAATAAGTGGATGATGTGGACGTTGATGTGACTTAATAAGAGTGTAGTAACAATAAATGCTATACTTCAATTTTTAGATATACTAGTCGTTAACCCATGCGATGCACAAGAATAGCTACTGAATGAGTTTCAAGAAAAAAAAAAAAAAAAAAAAACCATTATTTTTGAGTTGGAGCAGTAACTAGTAAGCAAAAATGTATGAAATTAAAAAAAGAAAATGATATTGAAAGAAATAGCACAAATTTTTTTTTGAATCCCAAAATTTTATTAGTTAGGCAGAAAAAAGTAATGTTATTATTATTATTTTTTATTTTTTATGAAAAATTAATGTTGTTTTATTTATTAGTTTGTGTTGTATGTATAGGTATATATAATATAGGTTGTAATATATATGCCAAAAAGTGCATATTGGGCGAAAATGTGTATATTGAATGAAAAATATGTCTATTGATCGGAAAAGTGTCTATTGGGCAGAAAAGTGCCTACTAAAAGGTGTCTATTGGGCGGAAAAGTGCCTACTAAAAGGTGTCTATTGAAAGGTCATAACCCTTCATATTGGATATACAAAAAGGTGTATATTGATCGAAAAGATGCCTATTGGCCAAAAATGTGCCTACCAAAAGGTGTCTATTGAAAAGTCATAACCTTTCATATTGGATATACAAAAAGGTGTCTATTGATCGAAAATATGCCTATTAGCCAAAAATGTATCTACCAAAAGGTGTCTATTGAAATGTCATAACTTTTCATATTAGATATACAAAAAGGTGCCTATTGATCGAAAAGATGCCTATTGGCTAAAAATGTGCCCACTAAAAGGTGTCTATTGAATGATCATAACCTTTCATATTGGATATACCAAAATGTGCCTATTGACCGAAAATATGTCTATTGAATAAAAATACGCCTATTGAATAAAAATGTACCTATTGACCGACAAAGGTGCCTATTAAAAAATAAAAAAGTTACAAATGTTCAATATTTTAAAATATATATGTGGGATTAATTTATGTAACCACAATAAGGAGCAATCAACAATCGTTTCAATCTTATATTATCTATATTTATATCATATATATATATATATATATATAAATAGATAGATGTACATTTTTTATTTTCATTTTAAAAATATTTAGTACTTTCATGGTCGTCATTTTCATTTATATTTCAAATAATTTATCTCTTCAATATTGAAGTTGATGGTGTTATGAAATAGACCAACTCCTGAAACTCGTCCATATGGCTCGTCCTAAGGAAGAGTTGACTAGCTTAGATCATGTTCGTCCAAGGATGAGCTTGTCCGTCCGTGAAGTAGGTTGGACGAGCACCTTGCATCCTAAACGTAATCCTTGAATACATACTCAGGACGACCTCTATTTTCCTGTCAAGCTACAAAACCGTTTCCTCAATAAGCAGTTATGGAAAACAGAGGCCAAATAAGGTAACTTCCTTGACAATTATGGAAGTCACCTCCGAGTCTTCCGAACTCCACAACAGTAGGAGAAGTAACTGCCTCAGACAAGCATTATATAAGGGCTCTTCTACAGGAAGGTAAGGCATTCAGACATTTCCATACAAATTGGAATTCCGAAAATACTAACTTTACCATCGGAGGATTCTTGGCTGGTCTTCCTCAGTCTCCTCTGATTTTGTGTTCATCTTTTCAGGATATTCCAAGAAACACAAAGATCATCAACGCCCAAGACATTCAGCCTTACTGATTTCCTTGTGTTCATCAGTTGGCGTCGTCTATGGAAAAGTTTTGTTAGATTTTATCTGAGTTCTACAATTCCTTTCTCTGACAAAAATGCTGCAATGGTTCGGACTAGATCGAGGGCTACCAGCCCAGGCCATCAAGAAAGTAGGGATGCTTCTAGTCATCCCCATCGCGATCGTCAATCTGCACCTACCATGTAACCATCCTCTATTCAACATGTGCAATCCATGGCAGCCGCTATGGTAAAGTTAACTCGTCAGAACCAAGAACTGACAAGGGAGATTAATCTTAGGAGGCAACGGCATGAGGCATATGGGGAAGAACAAGACCAGAGCTAGGGAGATGGAAGAAATGCTGTGCTTGAAAGTCAATCAAGGGGCACCACATCAAGAAGGGTGCCACACTTGGAGAGAGAGATCGACCAGATGAGGAAGGTTATGGATGAGATGAGGGAGTACATGAGAAGAACAAATCCTGTAGAGGACCTAGTTCATTGCACAGATTCCCCTTTCATGGCTTCCATCAATGGTCACCCCTTGCTTCCAAAATTCAAGATGCCTTCCTTGGATTCGTATGATGAAGCACGTAACCCATTTGATCACATTGCTACTTTTAAGACTACAATGCACCTTCAGGGGGTCCCAGATGAAATTATGTGTAGAGCCTTCCCTACCACCCTCAAAGGTCCAGCACGAGTGTGGTTCAGTAAAATACCCCTGAATTCGGTAAGTTCTTTTGAAGAATTGAGTAAGTTGTTTGTTAATAACTTCATTGGGGGACAGAGACACAAGCGTTCTTCGTCCAGCCTGTTGACCATAGGACAGGGGGAGAATGAAAGTCTACTGTCCTTTATCACTCGTTTCAAAAGGGAAGCCTTGATGGTGAATGAGGTGGATGATAAGCTACTATTGGCAACCTTTCACAACGGGGTTAATTCTGATTTATTCATCCACAAGCTTTATAAGAAGGAGCCTCAATCCATGGCTGAACTCGTCCATTCAGCCCAAAACTTTATGAATGTAGAAGACGCGATCATAGCCAAGAAGAGGAAAAGAGTTGAAAGAATGGAAGCAAACCCCATGCGCCACTCCAAGCAAGGCCCTCGTCCTAAAAAGGGACAGACGGAAGATAAAAAAGATCGGGATTGTAAGAGGGCTGGTCCTTCAGCACAGAGTCAACAATACATGCCACTGAACATACCGCTCGAACAGGTCCTTATGCAAATCAAGGACGATCCTTCCTTGAAATGGTCGGAGAAAATAAAGGGAGATTCCAATAAGTGCAATAGAAACAAGTATTGCCACTTCCATAGAGACCATGGGCACGACACAGGCAAATGTTACGATCTAAAACACCAGATTGAAAATCTTATAAGAGAAGGAAAGCTGAGAAATTTCCTTGGACGAGAGCATAAGGATGAGAAGTTGAAAGGGAAGGTAGAAGAGTCGTCGTGCCCCCCGCTTGGATAGATAAGAGTTATTATAGGAGGAAGTTCAGCCGGTCAGTCGTCCATGTCCAAGAAGACGTATCTGAAAGTAGTGCAGAATGTTCAACTCTCTGGACGATCTCCAAGGATGATGACCACGGACGAGCAAGCAATCACATTCACGGACGCGAACGCTAAAAGAGTTCACCACCCCCATGATGATGCCATCGTTATTACTTTGCTTATTGCTGATTATACAACTAGAGAGGTGTTGGTGGACAATGGAAGTTTAGTAGATATTTTATATTACCCTGCCTTTCAGCAAATGAGGCTCAAACGAGACCAACTTTGTCTAGTAAACTCGCCCTTGGTAGGATTCGATGGAATGAAGGTGCAGCTCGTAGGCACTGTCACTTTACCTATCGTGGTGGGAGCATATCCACAACAGGTAGCCAGAGACGTGAATTTCTTAGTGGTAGATTGTTCATCTTCCTACAATGCCATAATTGGAAGACCAACTTTAAATAGTTGAAAAGTAGTTACGTCTACTTACCACCTGTCAGTCAAATTTCCAACGAAGCATGGGATAGGACAAGTGCAGGGAAATCAGTTGGCAACAAGAGAATGCTACCTGGCCATGTTGGCCATGGACAAGCAAGTTCAAACGATGAGTATTGAAGAAAAGAGAATGGTGGCTAAACCCATTGAAGTGTTGGAAGATATTTCTTTAGACGAGAAAAACCCTGAGAGGTGCACCAGGGTTGGAGCAAATTTAGAAGAGAAGATTAAGAAATATCTCGTCCGTTTCCTGAGGAAAAGTATTGATGTGTTTGTTTGGAGTCATGAGGACATGCCGGGTATAGACCCTAGTGTCATTACCCACCGTCTAAATGTGTATCCTTCCTCTAAGCCTATACGACAGAAGAAAATGGTGTTTGCTCCCAGTGGCGATTCCAAGAATTTTTCTCAGGGTGTTCCTTAAGAAGTATAAATTACACAATCTATAAAATTATTGGATACGTGGTTTTCTTATCAAATATTTGTCTTTAATTCTAGCAAAAGAATAAACAATAAACTATAAATTTATTTGAAATATTAATAAAATTATTAATTATTGTTTTTTAGTTGTTTCATTAATTTGTTTGTCTTTTATAAACTATAATTTGTTCATTTGTTGCATTGTTATTTCATTAATTATAAAATTATTAATTATTGTTTAGCCTAATATAATTTAATTTATTTGTCTTTTATAATGTATTGGTTAATTAAATTATTAATTATTGTTATTTAGTTGCTTCATTATTTTTCTTTACTAACTAGTAGCACACACCGTGCAGTAACATACACCCCATGTGCGGCTCAACCCGCTGCCAAGTGGGTAACATAATTTAATTTTGTCTGTATTTGGTCAGTTAGACTAACCCCCTAGTGGGTACCAAGAGTCATTACAAGAAGTAATTCTTAGGTATTCCCAGAGCACGGAGAATGGTGCTCCCTTCTCTCGCATTTATAGTGGGGTCCGTTCATTAAATCCATGGTGGGGTCTACCATGAATGTGAAAGGAGGGAGCACCATTTCACTATACTCCGGGACTACCTAAGAATTTTTCCATTACAAGAGCCAATTAGATAAATTCACAAATCATAATTCACTAAAAGACAAACTCACCAACAGACAAGAGTCACTACAAGAGCCAATTCACATATTACAGTATACTAAAAGACAAACTCACCAACGCAATAAAGTTAAAACAGGGGCAAATTTAGTAAAGTTATAATTTATAAAGTAAAGCTAAAGCTGTAAAGCCAATTTATTGAATTTAAGTTCGAAGAGAAAGAGAGAATCAGATAAAGAGAGAAAGAGTCTCAGACCACAGAAACCCAAAGAGGCAAAGATGTAAGAGAGAAAAAGAGTGTAAAGAACTGAAATACCTTGAGGGAGGCCTGAGGGGCGGCGCTGCAGCAGCAACACGTGAGGCGAGGAAGGCGGAAGGACTCGAGGGTCGAGGCCAAGCGTTGATCGGATCGGACCGATCTCTGATGCCCGATGTGGCTGTGCTCGCGCAAGGAAGGTGGAAGGACTCGAGGCGCTGTCGCGCTTGCACCGATGTGCTTCTGGTTTAGTGCTTCTGGTTCATCACGCTCGCGCCAATGAGGGTTTTTCTTTAGGTTAGGTTTCTAATATCAGTTGTTGCTTTACCATTTGATAAAATCGGCTGAGCGTATTAGGTTTTGGTTTGTATTTTTTTTTTTTTTTTTTTTAAAGAATCTGTGGGTTTGCTTTACAATCTGTTGGGTTTTTCTTTAGGTTGGGTTTTTTTTTTTAGGTTGGGTTTGCTTTACCATCTGTTATTTAGGATTGATGTTGGGCTTTTTTTTTTTCCTTGGGTGGGCTTGCTCTGTTACAATTTTTTTTTTTTTTTTTTTTTTTTTTTTTTTTTTTTTTTTTTCAGATTTTAGTTCAAAATTTTTAGCAATAAAAAATCTGAGGGTATTCCTAATTTTTTCTGAGGGTGTTCCTAATTTTTTTTTTTAAGAGTAGGCAAATAAAAAATTTTAAAATATTATATATAAATTTTTTTTTTTCAAGTCAGGGTGGTCCTGGGACCACCTTGGCATGAATGTAGCGCCGCCCCTATTTGCTCCCGAGAGAGACAATGCTATTAAAGAAGAGGTGCAGAAGTTTACTGTACCAAAGTTCATTTGAGAAGTTTATTATCCAGACTGGTTGGCCAATGTAGTAATGGTTAAGAAGGCAAACGATAAGTGGAGAATGTGTGTAGACTTTACCGATCTGAATAAGGCTTTCCCCAAGGACAGCTACCCATTGCCACGCATTGACCAATTGGTAGATTCCACTGCGGGTCACAAGCTGCTTAGCTTTATGGATGCTTTCTCCGAATACAATCAAATAAGGATGGACGACGCAGATCAAGAAAAGACATCCTTTGTTACAAGTCAAGGCTTATTCTGTTATAAGGTGATGCCCTTCGGTTTTAAGAATGCTGGGGCAACATATCAGAGGTTGGTTAACCACATGTTTCATCTGCAAATTGGGCGGAATGTAGAAGTCTACGTAGATGACATGCTGGTGAAAAGTTAGGACGAGGGACAGCATCTGGACGACCTGTAGGAAATGTTTAACACACTTAGGCAGTATAACATGAGGTTGAACCCTAGCAAATGTGTTTTCGGAGTGTCATCCGGGAAATTCCTGGGGTTTATGGTTTCACATAGGGGGATTGAAGCAAATCTAGACAAGATCCAAGCGATACTGAACATGGAACCTCCATGAAATATCAAAGAAGTCCAGTCTCTTACTAGACGAGTTGCTGCCCTCAACAAGTTTGTCTCTAAAGCTACTGATAAATGTTTGCCATTTTTTAAGATACTTAAAAAGGCATTTGAATGCACGAATGAGTGTCAAAAAGCCTTTCAAGACTTGAAAATCTACCTCATTACGGCTCCTTTACTAAGTCCATCTGTGTTGGGAGAGGAGTTGTATTTGTACTTAGCAGTTACCCCACATGTCGTTAGTTCAGCATTGATAAGGGAGGAAGGAAAAGTGCAAAAGCCCGTATACTATACAAGCAGAGCACTAAGGGGAGCGGAAGGACGATATCCGCTAATAGAGAAGCTAGCTTTTGCATTGATAACGGCTTCCAGGAAGCTAAGGCATTACTTCCAAGCTCATGTCATCAATGTCATGACCGATCATCCGCTCAAGAAAGCAATGAACAAGCTAGAAGCTGCAGGACGACTAATCCAATGGGTTGTCGAGCTTAGTGAATTTGACATCAGATATCAACCAAGGCATGCAATAAAAGCTCAAGCCCTCACAGATTTCATTGCAGAGTTCACTCCGAGTTATGAAGACTTAAGCGAGGTGGAGAATAGAAAGAAATGGATCGTCCATGTGGATGGATCATCTACACAGCATGCAGGAGGAATAGGAGTTGTTTTACTATCCCCGGAGGGAGATAAATTGAAGTACAAGGTTCGTCTGCAGTATCAAACAACCAAAAATGAAGCTGAGTATGAAGCCCTTCTTAAAAGGTTGGAGTTGGCTAAATCTGTGGAAGCAGAATTGATACTCGTCCTGGGAGACTCTCAGCTAGTCATAGGCCAAGTAAATGGGACATGTGAAGCCAAAGAAGAACGAATGAAGAAGTACCTTAATAAGGTGGTACGCCTTGTAAAGAAGTTTAAGGAAGCTGATTTCATTCAAATCTTGAGAGAAGAAAATATGGAAGCAGATACTTTAGCAAAAGAATCCTCAGCGAGCGAAGTAATGGACGAGTTTGATGAAATTCAATACCTACCCAGCATAGACTTTCCAGAGGTGCAGCAGATAGAGGGTGAAGAAAATTGGATGACTCCAATACTATCTTACTTGAAGGACGAAAAGCTTCCAAAAGGAAAAGATGAGGCTAGGAAGCTCAGAGACAGATCAACCAAATACGTCCTCATGAACAAGGTACTATACAAAAGGGGTTTTTCACAACCTTATTTGAGGTGTTTAGCTTCGGATGAGGCCAACTATGTATTGAGGGAGGTTTATGAAGGAGCATGTGGCAACCACTCAGGAGCTAGATCACTTGTCCACAAAGTCGTCCGCGTAGGCTACTACTAGCCTAATCTGCAAGCTGATGCCAAGACATATGTCAAGATCTGCGATCTTTAGTAACATCCCCAGACAACCATCAGAATATCTCACACCGATGATGGCCCCATGGCCTTTCGCATAATGGGGGTTAGACATCTTGGGTCCCTTTCCACTTGGGATGAGGCAGATGAAATTTCTGGTGGTGGATATTGATTATTTCACCAAATGGGTAGAAGCAGAACCCTTAGCAAGTATCACGCAACAAAATGTCAAGAGCTTCGTCTGGAAGAACATTGTGTGCAAGTTTGGGGTGCCCAGAGTATTAGTGTCTGACAATGAATGACAATTTGACAATGCACTTTTCAGGGACTTCTGTGAACACTTCGAAATTCAAAATCATTATTCCTTGCCCGCCCATCCCCAAGCAAACGGTCAGGCCGAAGTTACAAACCGATCCTTGTTGAAAATCATCAAGACTCGGCTTAAAGGGGCAAAGGGAGTATGGCCAGATGAGCTACCAAGTGTTCTATAGGCGTACAGGACGACGATGAGAACCCCTACAGGGGAAACTCCTTTCAAGCTAACCTATGGAAGCGAAGCAGTCATAGCTGCAGAAGTGCACATGGCTAATCATAGGGTGACGATGTATCAGGATAAGGATAACGAGGAGCAACTCCGTTTAAACCTCGATCTAATAGACGAGGTAAGGACGGACGCAAAACATAGGACAGCAAGGTACAAAAACCTAATGGCTAGGCCATATGATGCAATGGTGAAGCCAAGGTGATTCAACATAGGAGACCTCGTCCTAAAAAAGGTTTCTTTGGCAACCAAGAACCTGGCTCATGGGAAACTGGGACCTAATTGGGAAGGACCTTACAAAGTTATCAATTGCAAAAAGCAAGGATCCTACTACTTGGAAACTTTGGACGGGAGGAAGTTGGAACACCCTTGGCATGTTGAACACCTAAGAAGGTATTACCAGTAAAGTCCTAGTCTAGACGAGCATTACCTAAGACGAGCAGCTAAAAGTTTGTTTCAAAGTCTGTTTAAATATAAACTGTGCATGTGTTAATTTCCTAAAATTATACTAGTCTTTAAAGTTGTGTGTCGTGAGCTATGGACAAGATTATGGAGTTGTATTTATTAATTCCCTAAAGGCATTAGTTTCTAAGCACATGCCTCACCTATAAACAATGTTTATGCTATATACATAATGTTGTGTGAATTTTTAGTATTTATATTGTTTTTATTCAAAATAATCAACAAGAAGGCTAAAAGCCCAAGACAAGTAAAGTCTCTGGACGCGGAGATGTAACGTCTATAAGCTTCCCCAAAGGTAAAGCAAGGAAAAACAAGGCGTATTCGTCCAGATAATGGACGAAGTAAAGCCTTTAATACATCAGTCCTACCCATGGACGAGGAAATGCATACATGAATATTTCATGTCAAGCAAGACGCCAACTATAACAATCCAATTATTTGGACGAGAAAAAAGTTAGACTTATGGATGGAATGTAAAACTAGCTACCAAGTCTAAAGAAAGAATAAAGCTGAGGAAAAAAGTATTGTCATCCCTAAAAGATGAGCTATACTTATAAAATAACTCGCAAAATTCAGAAGGATGAATGAATACAACTTCTATCATGGACGAGTCAAGAGTGAAACCAATTGTTAAAAAAAAAAAAAAAAAAATTGTCCACACAATGATAGAAAGGAAACAAACATTCATAGTCCAAAAAACCCTAGTTAAAATAAAAAGCCCAAAAGGCAGTTGTTTAGAAGCCCGTCCTAAAAGCATGGACGAGATAAAATGTACTTGGGTTACAATAAAAAGATCCAAAACAATGGATCAAACCAAAAGAAAAAGAAATACCAAGTATAATCTAAATACAGAGGTCTCGTCTTATGAAGAAGGGGCATTGGAATTTGGGTTGTCCTGAAGTGGCTGGGTAGTAGCGTCATCTTCCACATTGACGTCCTCAGAGCTAGTTTGAAGGAAAGAACTGGTAGCAGCAACCAGGTTGAGTTTAATGGAACTAAAGTCCACTTCAGGGAAGTTTTCCATAGCATCCATTCTAAAATCCTCAAACCCCGCTGTATAATTGGCGTCCAGAAAATCAGTGTATTGCTTGGACGCCTTGAACTCAGTCATTGCATCTTCTTTAGCCTTGGAAAGAAGAGTACTCAGCTCGTTGTTCTTTTTCTGTAGATGATCAAGACGAGTATCATTTTCCACTACATTAGTTTTTAACTCCTCAATTAAGTTTTGTAGCTCCGTTGTCTTCTCCTTAGCCTTGGCAACTACCCCAGCCCACTTCTTAGATTCTTCTTTCACCTCCTGAATCCTCGTCTCTAACAAGATCCTCGTTTTGTCCAATCCTGTGGCCTGCCTGGATGCTGCAATAAATTTTGACATAGCCTAAAAAAAAAAAGAGAGAGAGAGAGATGAAAAATGGATGAATGAAAATGAAAGAGATGAAAATATATATAATTATATCTTTTAGCAAAGACGAGGAAAAAATGTGATTGCTTACCTTAAAAAGATCATGAACACCAGAATGTTCAAAATCCTTTAAGGACATGTCATAGCAAGTATTTATGTCCTCGTCTAAAACAGCTTTCTGAAAACGCTCCCAAGCTAGGTCTTCATTTTCAATAATATTTGAAGGGACCCATTGAGAAGGCTGGGATGTGGCAGGCACAGTCGTCTTGGGCAGAGGAGACTTGGACGAGGTGGTCTTAATTAGAGTGGACGAGTCCACGTCATATATTTTGACGGGCGGTTGAGACAAGGGAAGGTTGGGCTTGACTGTTTGGGATGACCCATGCTTGGCCTTTTTGCCTCGTTGGCTGGGGAGATTTCCCAAATCCAGATTTTTAGACAAAGATCTCTTTTTGTCCCCAGCCAAAGGACGAGCTTAAGACTGAGTCTCAGGACGATTCTCTTCACCTACAACTTCTTTCTCCTTGTTTTCTTTCATTGTTGACATTCCTAAAGCAAAAAACAATAACAATAAGTGATGAATTATAAATAGATCAAGAAGTATGACAGGATGTTCAAAATGACCACTGGATAGAAACTTACTTCTTCGCACTGTGACCTCGTGGGCAATAGCCTCGTCTGACGGTTCAAGACCTAGTCCCCACTTGGCAAGACGTCGTAGGGTAACCAAAGAATGAAAATCCCTATCAATGTAAAAACGAGCCCTATTGACGCGATCATAGTGAAATTTACTTAAGGGAGGTCGTTTAACACCTATAAAGCAGATAATAAACAAAGGTTAAAAACAAATAAAAAATAAGATAAAAGAAAGAGAAAGGTGAAAAAGGGAAGGGACGTACCTTCAAGACGAAGGTTCCCTAAGTCCCCAGAATATGGGGCAAAAGGGTCCCTGCCAATGACCACAGGGTTCCCTGCCCAAAAACTGGAGACAAAGATAAACTCTGTCTTCCAATTCCTGTCAGACGAGGCCAGGGACTTGATTAATCTACAATCTTTACCCCTAGCTGTGAATTGGTAAAAGCCAAGGGATTGATTTATCTCTGAAGGTTTATAACAAAAGAGGAACTCGTCCACAGTAAGAGGACGGTCCCCTCCAAATACTTCCCTCCACAAAATTTGCATAGAGATAACTAATCTCCACGCATTAGGGTTGAATTGAAATATACCTAAACCTAACCTAACCAATAACTCTCTAGCAAATGCTTTCAATGGTAACCTAAAACCCCCCAAGAAATAAGCCTCATAGACACCTACCCTAAAACGGGGATTGCAGCACCATTCTCCACGGATGGGCAACCTAGGGTTAAGCTCATCCGGAATCTGGTACCATGCCCTAAGATTGTTAAGCCTTTGCTCACTCGTTTTGGAATGAATACCTACTGCACAACTATAAACAGTCTCCTTTTCGTCCAAAGGACTAGACGGAGGGACACTAGACGAGGTGCCAGCTTGGGAACCAGAGACTTTCCTAAGTTGTTCTTGGATAACTTCTAAAGGAAGCCCAAGGATACCAGAGGTATACCCCTCGTCCGTAGAACTCTCCTCATTACTATGGCTACTGTTACTAGAACCACTATCACTGGTTGTATCATAATACTCGTCTATAGCTTTCTTTGTACTATTGCTAGACGAAGAAATAACAGTTTCAGACATTTTTTGGAAACCAAAAACCTAAAGATGAGAAGGAAAATTTCAGAAATGTAAAGGGCAGAGGAGGAATTCCACTATTTATAGACATCTAACCTGGGTATTCGAAACGACACAACCAACCAAGATATGACACGTGGCTTACCCCTTGAAAAAATAAATCGACGAAACAGGTCACCAATAAAATAACGACACGTGGCACATCTAACTGTAGACTTTAAATATGTATGTCCAGGGAAATGATGCCAAGCTACACATTCCCTTAGACGATCCATATAGACGAAGGGGCAACTAATGGTGTTATGAAATAGACCAACTCCTGAAACTCGTCCATATGGCTTGTCCTAAGGAAGAGTTGACTAGCCTAGATCATGTTCGTCCAAGGATAAGCTCGTCCGTTCGTGAAGTAGGTTGGACGAGCACTTTGCGTCCTGAATGTAATCTTTGAATACATACTCAAGACGACCTCTGTTTTCCTGTCAAGCTACAAAACCGTTTCCCCAGTAAACGGTTGTGGAAAACAGAGGCCAAATAAGGTAACTTCCTTGACAGTTATGGAAGTTACCTCCGAGTCTTCCGAACTCCACAATGGTAGGAGAAGTAACTGCCTCAGACAAGCACTATATAAGGGCTCTTCTACAGGAAGGTAAGGCATTCAGACGTTTCCATACAAATTGGAATTCCGAAAATACTAACTTTACCATCGAAGGATTCTTGGCCGGTCTTCCCCGGTCTCCTCTAATTTTGTGTTCATCTTTTCAGGATATTCCAAGTAACACAGAGATCAGCAACGCCCGAGACATTCAGCCTTACTGATTTCCTTGTGTTCATCAGAAGTCATCTCATTAAAATTAAGGGTAAATTACAAAGCTAATTCCTATCCTTTACACCATATCTCAATTTGGTCTCTAACCTTTTAATTGTGTCAATTTGATCCTTAACCTTTTAGTGCCGTGTCAATTTAGTCCCTGCCGTTATCTTTTGGATGAAAATTATTAATGTGGCAAACGACACAAATAAAAAATTATTTTTTTTTGCCACATCAACAGACACTTGTATCTCCATGTCATTTAAAAAAAAATCAAATTAAATCTAAAACACGTGACAACCAAAATCCCTAACTCATCATTATCTCTTCTCCCTCTCTCTCTCGTTAGTTAGACTCACCACCCATCTCCATCTCTTCTCCCTCATCCTCAAGATCTGAACTTACAAACAGCAATGAGGACGACGATGCTTCTATCTTCTGGTGGCACCAAGTCTCTCAATTTTGGCAAAAGCACAAACCTATAGACAACCACAACCTCAAGGCACAACAAGAATATGCATTGACTGGTGCTCCCTCTTAATACTAACTTTAGCCGTAGCATTGGATCTGGTTATTGGGGCCTTTAAAAGTAGATTGTTTAAAGCTGAAACAGCCCAAGCCTTTCTCAAGGTATTGCTGATGGTATTCCTTTGCTCAGTAGAGTTTCTTGGTAGGTAGTATCTCAATTACAATCTTCCTGTTCAAGAGCTTTTGTTGTCGTTCTAAAGACTCTTGCTGCATTTTCTTGCTTAGGTGTATAGAAGTATATACCATATCTATACTGTGTCCCCACATCATTTCCCGACACACCAAGGAGTTTATTGTTAGCATCTGTAAAGTGATAAGGCCGTGAAACAAATGTGTGTGCAACAAGGTTAAATCAACAAAGCATCTGTTTTGAATATGGAAGTAGTGTGACTTTTTAGACTTATCATATGGGCATGAAAAATTGAGAGACCATAAAAGTAATAATCTTAGAGATTTTGGATGGTGAGTTTGGTGACTAAGAAGAGAGAGGGGGAGAAGAGACAGAGATGAGGTAGAGATTTTGGATTTTAGGGATTTTGATTTTCAAGTGTTTCAATATTTCAGATTTAACTTGGTCTATTTTTTCTGATGTGGCGGTACAGGTGTCTATTGATGTGACAAAAAAAATAATTTTTTATTTGGGCCGTTTACCACATTAGCAATTTCCATTCAAGATTAACTGTAGGGACTAAATTAACACGGTATTGAAAGGTTAGGGACCAAATTGACACAATTTAAAATTAAGGAATCAAATTGAGATATGGTATAAAAGGTAGGGACTAACTTTGTAATTTACCCTAAAATTAATAAAACATTTGACTTATTTGGGACCCAAATTTTTTATTTTTATTTTTTATTATTTTTTTTTTTATACAAGATAGAATTCTACTCTAGACTAATCTAAGTGTATATGTGTGTGAAGCTCCCTCCTGGAGACTTGAACCCCGACCTTTGCTCCCCACACCCCACAAACAATTATACTTGTGGAGTGACCATTGCACTAAGGGTGTGCGGTGGTATTTGGGACCCAACTTATCTCACTCTCACTCCACAGGGTTTTTTCTAACCCGAAAATGAGATGGGGCGAGTACTTATGACATGATCCGCCCCATTGCCATCTATTGTAAAATTGTGAATATGTAATCACAAATATCCACTTTGATTAAAAAAAAAAAAAAAAAAAAGGAGTTTGATGAATATTGGGAAGTTTCCTGTCAAAAACATCCGAAACAGAGTCAGACAGAACATTCCTTCTCTGCTAAGTTTCCGAGACACAAGCCAAAACCCTCTTATTTGAATTCAGAGAATTACAATTTTGCACTGTATTTTCACTCTTTTCCTCTTTTTGGCTTCAGAATATCTCTATCATTTCTTGTTATTATGGGCCAAATTCTTGAACCCAACGACCCCGAGCCGAGTTGCTCCATGAACTGGTCAGAACTGGAAATGTGGAAGCCATTAAAGCTCTTTGCAGAGAAGGTGCTAGCCTTGAGGTAAACCTCACAATGCTCCTCGACCCCCCCTTTTTTTTTTTTTGGTTTAATTGTTTATGTTTCCAAAAACATCAACTTTACATCTTATTCTTGATTTTTGATATTTTTGGGACATCCTGGCGTAATGGGTTTTCGTTGTTTATTGCTTATTGGGATTTATGTGTATAAAAAAGGTTTATAACCAACCATTTGTGTGCAAGAATAAATCGATTATCATAAAAATTATCAACTCAGGACAAGCTTTCATATTGATATTGGGTCTATTCTGTGTAGTTATTAATGCGAGAAATGCTCACAAAATTTTTATAACAAATTTTAAGGAGCAGGTTGTTATTTATTAATATTGATGGCTAAAAAAGTCATTTGAGTGGTTGGTTCAAATTAGAACCAATAATTACTTATTACTTAAGATTTGTTATGTAAATGTTGTTTACATAGCACTTCTCAATTAATATTGATACAGTAAAAGCTTAATTGTGTGTTTGGGTTCCACGTCTGTTGCGTTGCGTTTCTGAAGCTGCGTTTTTGTTCTTTTTTTTTTTTTTTTTTTCACGCGTTTTGGAGTAATGCGGTTACTGTTCATTTAACAGTAACTGCAAATGTTGACTTTCACAGTGAACAGTGTATACGTGCATTGTTCACGGACCCACAAATTATACTTTTCAGCAACTTTTTCATTAAAAATGGGTCCCACGGTACTATTCACACATTTAAAAATTATTTTGCTACAATATTTTCAGTTTTCAGTTTTCAGTTTCAGCAAAATAAGTTCTATCCAAACAGACCGTCTAGTTATTGTCAAGAGCCCCCCAGATCAGTGGCATTGCATGGTCTCCTTTCATGACAATTAAATTATAAAATAAATAGATAAAGAAAAGCTTAAGCCTAGTTATTGGAAATGGACTGGAATATGATGAATATCAATCACATAACCTTGATACCAAATTGCACTATAATTTGTAGTAAACTTCTTCTATGGAAAATATGGTCTTTTAAGGACTCATATTCACCCGCGTCCAACACGTAGTAATAAAATAAGAAATGTGATGAGAGAATGAAATATGTACTTAGGGATAACCATTTTCTCCCTCTCACATATCGATCAAAATATGATTCCAATGGTCCACTTCACGACTGTCATGCCTTGACTACTGTTGTCACATTCCATGACTGAAGCAATGATAGCACCACATGACCATTCTGGATCTTGGGATCTCTTTGTTGAGATAGTTTGAGAGATTGAAAAGGTGCTTAATGAAAAGGCCACTCCTGTTGATTTGAATCATTTGATAGACTACATTTTATTTTTTGAATAACTTGATAGGCTACTCACCTATCAAAAATTAAAAGACCTATCAAAAATAAATTGATAGGCTACTTTGCTTTCAGCTTCCCATTATTTAGACCTCTTCCTCCATTCTTAAGAACATAAGTTGAGACGATATCAAGTGCATTTCCTCTATGTCAATCACGAAGAAGTGATGTCTTAATTTTGTCTTCTCAAACTGAATACTTCTTATGTCAAATCTAATGCTTGATAATTTGGTGCAAGGCTGTATACAATTGCTCTCCTGTGTGTTTTCATTGAGACTGAGTTCTTTTTTGTTACAGTGGATTGACAGAGAAGGAAAGACCCCCCTCATCGTGGCGTGCATGAATCATGAATTGTTTGATATTGCCAAAACTCTAATTGAATTGGGTGCCAATGTCAATGCTTATCGTCCCGGTATGCTTTTGAAAGCACTTACATTGTCCAATGGGTTATTGGTTATTATGTTACAAATGATAGTTGCTATTTGGCTATGGGTCATATTTTGAAAGCTTATCTTATTGCATAACACATACAAGGCTATTCATGTTTAATTTGATTAAACTTTGATACATAAATCAGTAATGATTTATTTATAATAATACTACTAATAACCGAAAAAGGTAATAACACCCCTAGGTTTTTTTGTGATTAAAAAATGTAGTAATCCCAATTATAATAGATGCAAATTATTAACCTTTACCCAAAAAAAAAAAAAAAAAAATAGAAGAGCTTTTGAGCACGAGCTCACGCTCTGAGGCTAGCTAGTGTTAATAATTTACTAAATTTAAGGATATGGATGGGAAGTTATAGTAATAGTTTTTTAATAAGTGTTTTTTTTAATTCAAAATAAATAAGAAGATATTTGAAGAAAAAGAAGAAAAAAGAAAAAAAAAGAAGAAGCAAACAAACGTGAGATCTTGGAGCAAGGAAAGCAAATTCTATTAAAAAAAATTGAAAACGTTTAACCAAGAGAGTGGTCCTATTTATCACCAAAAAAATGTGGTCCTATTTTATTGGCAATGTTTTAGTAGGAGTTAAAATGAGTAGTTTTATCAAATTATCTTTTAGTTTTGTCTCTACTTAAATATAGGAAAATAGGGGTATTTTAGGAAAAAAAAACCAGTTTAAACAAAGGAAACCTCTTAAATAGTAGTATAGACTCTTCTATTTTTTGGATAAAAATTAATAATATGCATTTATTATAATTTGGGATTTCTACTTTTTTCAATCACAAAAAAAAAAAAAAAAAAAAAAATGAATACGTGGGATGAGTTTTGTAGATTGGAGAAGTTTTAAAACTAATAAAAGAGTGATCCTATTTTGTAGGGAGTTAGAAAGTAGAAGTAGGAATTTAAATTAACATAAAAGTAGGAGTTTATTAGAAGCAGGAAGGCGTAGAAATTTATTATTTTTATCAATTTACTATTTTAACTCATTTTTTAAGTTTTAGGTAGGGGCATTTTTTACTGTAAAAAAACCAATAACTAACTTTCTTTTGCTAATAAACTATTTTAACCCCATTTTTAAGTTGTTGGTTAATTAATTTAGGGGTATTTTTGACAAGGAAAAAAATAATAACTAACTTTCTGAATCCTCTTAATATATACAGATAATAAAGTAGAAGACACTTGGCATTACATGGAAGGTATGGTAGTCAATTGGATTGCTAGAAATAACCCATCGCTCCTTAGCTTTGTGAGGTAGTTATGGGTTAGAAATTAATTACAATCCATGCCTTCAAATTTGGTATTCATCTCCTACGTGACAACACACTTGATTTTTATACATTGTAATATTCTGATTGGGCTTGTTGTCCTCTTACTTGTCGCTCCATGATGGTTATGGAGTTTTCTTTCTCGCTCAAGTATAGAGGCAGAGTATCGAGCTATGCTTACTGCCACTCTTGAAGTCACTTGGATCTCCTTTAAAATACGTGACCTTGGTATCCCTTTACGTACTCTGGCTACTCTCTTTTGTGACAACATCAGTACCTTATACAAGTCGGTTAGCCTGGTTTTTCATGCACATACTAAGTTTGCTCAAGGTGATCGTGTCACTAAGTTTGTTTGTACCTCTCATCAGCTTGATGATGTTTACTAAGCCACTTCCTTGTGATCGATTTCAAACTCTTCTGTCCAAGTTGGGACTTTTTTCTCCCTAATAAGTCAGCAATACACAAAAACAAAAGGATAACAGAACAATAAATATGAAAATCACACAAAATCCTCCTACCGCTACTCAAAATTAGCACCAAATTCGGCTCTTCTACTGTTACTCATGGAAAATTATTAAATACTCCAAGAGTACAATAAATGTGTATTCTTCTCTCTCATATAAATTATGTGTCTCATCATGAATTTAATTAGTAGGACTTACAATTATGTGAGAAGGAAGACTATGCATTTATAGTATTCCGAAAATATTCAATAATTACCCGTTACTCAATATCAACTACTAATTTGGCTCCAAGAGAAAATCACTTGGCTCATAATTACATATTTTGAATTATTTTGAAAATTCTCTTATATACATACACTAAACAAATATGTATATATAAAAAAAAAAAATATATATATATATATATATATAAAAGAGGCAGATGGGTACAAGTATATCTGTAATGCAATATAAGAATTAAGTGGGCCTAGACTCCAATGGACTATACATGTTAACATAAGTATATCTTTCTTAGTTATAAGTTGTAATTTACATTATTCACTTCGTTAAAAAAAGAAAGGCTAAATTACAAATTGAACCTTCTAACTTTGCCTAAAATTCAATTTAGTCATTTAACTCACTTTCATACAATTTAGTTATTTAACTTTCAACTTTGTTCAATTCATATTCCATTAGTCTCCATCAAATTTGAACAGTTAAGAACCTTTAAAACAATATAGTCTTGTATTGAACAAAGTTGAGAGTTAATGGTGCAATTTTGACGAAGAGTAATCGGGTAACTAAATTGAACAAAATTGAAAATTAAACAACTTAATTGGATTTTAAGCAAAGTTAAAAAGTGTAATCTGTGATATATACGCAACTTTCCATTTGAAAAAAATATAATATTAAGAATATTAAAAACTTCCTTTGGAAAAAGGAATACGTTAAGGAGTTATAAACTTTTTTACAATTTGTTTTACAATGTGGTGAGTGCGGAGTAGTTATTGGTAAGAACCATAAAGCATTGATCAAAAAGCAAAGTCACTGAACATTCCTTCAATACGAAGTTACTGAAGTCTGAAACACAGCTTTTTTTTTTTTTTTTGGATGTAGAACTGAAACACAGCTTAGTGCTGAGTGAGAGAGTGTGTGATTCAAAAGCAAAACCCTTTTATTAAAGAATCCATAGACTCTGTCTTTGGTCTTTTTTTTTTTCTTCTGTCTTGAGAATCTTTGTGGGTTTGTTGACTCATAAATTCAAGACTCTGTCATTTTCCTTCTGTTTTTCTTAGTCTTGAATTATGGGCCAAAATCTTGAAGCCATGAACAAACCACGCCCTAGAGCAGAGTTGCTCTATGAACTGGTCAGCACTGGAAACGTCGTAGCCATTAAAGCTCTTTGCGAAGAAGGTGTTAGCCTTGAGGTAAACCTCACAATGCTCCTCATCCTCTCCACTTAAAAAAAAAAAAAAACTATTTAGACCTTCAAATTTACATACTATTCTTGATATTTTATATGTTTGGGACATCCTAGCAAAAGTAATGGGTTTTCACATTGTAATTGGGAATTAAGTGTACAAAAATAAAGGTCATTATAATTAACCAACATTTTGTGTAACAATAAATCAAGAATAAAAAAGTTTATCAACTCAGGACAAGCTTTCATCTGGGTCTTTTTTTTTTTTTTTGGTGGTAGTTATCAATATTGTTACACTAAAAGCTTCAGTATAGGTATTTTCAAGAGCCTTGTAGCTCAGTGGCATTGTCTGGTCTCCTTTACAAGGTGAACCAAGGTTCAAATCCTCCTCTATCCCAATTATTATATCAATTGAATTATAAAACGAAGAAGTAGTTAAATCCTAGTTATTAGAAATGGACTGGATATAATATAACGAATATCCATCACATAACTTCGATGCCAAATTGTGCTATACTCCGTAGGAAGCTTCTTCAATTGAAATAAGAAATGTGGTGAGAGAACTATTTATCAGCTTGGGGGTTACCATTTTTTTTCTTTCGCTTATCGACCAAATTATGATCCAGATGGTCCACTTCATGACTGAAGCAATGATAGCTCTGCGTGACAAATCTGGAACTCGGGATTTCTGTCTTGTGATAATCTGAGAGATTGAAAAGGTGCTTAATGAAAAGGTCACTCCTGTCAATTTGATTGGCAACGTTGCTTTGACCTTTTCATTATTTAGTTATCTTCCTCCATTCATAAGACACTAAGTTGAGACCGTATCTAGTGTATTTCCTCTATGTCAATTACAAAGAAGTGACATCATTCTCTTTGACATTGATAAGAAAGAAATGGTGGAAGTTATGTATTATCTTTTCTCAAATTGAATACTTCATACGTCAGGTATAATGCTTGATAATTTGGTGTGAAGCTGTATATGATTGCTCTATGTGTGTGTGTTTACATGGAGACTTGAGTTTTTTTTTTTTTTTTGGTTACAGTGGGCTGATAGAGAAGGAAAGACCCCCCTCATTGTGGCGTGCATGAATCGCGAATTGTTTGATGTTGCCAAAACTCTGATTGAATTGGGTGCCAATATCAATGCTTACAGTCCTGGTATGCTTATGAAAGTACTTACATTATCCAATGGGTCATTGGTTATTATTTTATAAATGGTAGTTGCTATTTGGCTATGTCATTTTTAAAAGTCAGTTATCTCGTTGCATAACATATACAAGGCTATTCATGTTTAATTTGATTCATATTTGAATTGTAAACCAGTAATGATTAATTTATATTAATGCTACCAATAACAGAGAAAGGTAATAAGTTAAGCTTGTATGGAAGTTTAGCCAATAATACTACTATGAACATGTAAGTTGATTTCAATCTTCTTCATTATTTTTGTAATAGGGCGTCATGCGGGTACTCCTTTACATCATGCAGCAAAAAGAGGCTTGGCACAGTCTGTTAAGTTACTTCTTTCCCATGGAGGTTTGTCATAAACTAGTAATATGGGTTATGTCTTTGTTGCTGTAATAAACCTATAAATTATCTACTAGTGTAACAATTATTTGTCGCAAATTGAAAGACCTAGTCTATTGATTCATGTTTTAGCAAATGCTCTGGTGAGGGACGATGATTCTCAAACTCCACTTGATGTTGCTAGAATAAATGGGCATGCCAGTGTTGTTCGTGAGATTGAGGTATGCTTGACAGATGTAGAAGTAAAAAATTACTCAAAATTTTTCTATCTGTATCTTTATGGTTTCATAAGGTTAAAGTTTTACTTTTTATTTGTTGCATTTTAGAAAAGTATTTGCTATTTCTCTGGCTGGCTGCGGGAATTTTATGGTCCAGGCTTTCTTGAAGCATTAACGCCCCAACTGTTATCAAGAGAAATGTTTGTATAGCGTTCATTTTTTATTTATTGTTAATTCATTTCATGTTATGCTCTTTGCACAGAATCATTTTTCTTGTAAAAACAATGTTATGTCATTAATATTCCAGCACCACTGGAACTTTG
Organism: Quercus robur; assembly: GCF_932294415.1. Taxonomy (NCBI): domain Eukaryota; kingdom Viridiplantae; phylum Streptophyta; class Magnoliopsida; order Fagales; family Fagaceae; genus Quercus; species Quercus robur. The sequence continues at coordinate 42,154,220 of NC_065542.1, forward strand.
CCAATGCAAATTATAGATTCAAAATCTACTCTTAATTTCAAAGGGAAATTTGAAGTGTTCTGTTATTATAAACAATGCATATACATATGCACTGATTAGAGTTCATTACTTGCAGTTGGGTTGTTGTTATACCTTGGGGTTCCAGTAATTCTACAACGCCTCGCAAAATGGAGCTCTTCATTTATCCTGATTTGCAGGTACGGCAGAACGTAATTGGGGAGCTTTTTGGTAGTATTATGACCTGAATTTCATTGTTTGTTGAAATATATTGTCTTTTTTGTTGCCAAAACCTGTTATGAAATTGTATGATGATGAGAGAGACTACCACAATGTGGCTAGCATGATCCCAAGTATGGCTTAAAAAGTAGAAGTGTAGTATGATCCCAAGTATTGATAATTCTGACATTCCCTCCTCAAATAGGAGCATAGATGTCCCTTTTGCCTTTCTTGCATGCAAAGATAACTGTGAGCATGTTTCTTAGCCTTTCTTTCTAGGTATTCACTTGGTTACTTAGTTGCTCACCTGTTTGTACTTAAAAGGCATGAATTAAATTGAAAATGTTCTATGATAGAAGAAACTAAGAAAGGCTTCCTATCTTTTTGCCTTATTAGTCCCTTTTCTTTTTTAATCTCTTTATTCTATTTTTGTGTCATTTAGTGAGATTTTTGATGGAAAATATTTTTTTTATTGGTAAGTAACACACACACACCCTGTGGGTCTTGAACGCATGACTTTACCCTCATTATTAAGGGAGGAGGAAATGTCATTTGAGCTAGAGCTCACTGGCAAGTTTTGATGGAAAATCTTGTCTACCATACACATCTCCCTCATCCCTTTATTTATATTTATATTTTAAATAAGCAATATTCCTTAATTTCCTTTAAATTTAAATTAACTTTTTGGGTAAAGGAAAGGTGGGCTTTGATGGATGGTTTACTCAATTCAGTCTTTGTTCAGTTGCCCAGTCCTCCTCCTCAAGATAGATACCAATAACTATGACGGCGTCATGTATTCGTACTTATTGTCATTGAAAATGTTGCTATCTATCAGTTATGAGAGAAAAGTCCTGATTTAAGGATCCAATACAACATGCTTATAGGTTCATCTCATGTGTAAAAATTCATGTCCCAAAATGGTCCCTTTCCACTTCTTAATAGTTCCCTTTAAGTAGATAATGACGGTGTTATTTGAACTAGCATTATCCACCATCGTAGTGAAAACGCCATCAATATTCCTATGGCAGAGAAAGATGAAGCACAATGATAAGTACCCATTCTCATGCCATGTGGCAGTGCCAAAGAACCACATAAATAAGTGAGAAATTTATTGCTGCAGCAACAATAATCAATCAGCCACCAGCCATCAACAGGACTGCTGAGTGTGGCTATAGCAACTCAAACACTACAATTTGGATCCAAGTAAGATTTTTAGAAACCAAATGATGCATTTAAGAAGTAGTTTAAGATCCTTATAGAGGGGGAAATCCTCACTGGGAAAACCATGATGAGCTAGCAAAGCTCCTTTCTGGTGGAAAATCTCGAAAATTTGTTGAGCCATCATTACAACAACCTCAAATACCGGTTGGCTAGAAGCTGAACTTGTAGATTATTTCCTTCTAAGAGTTGTGTAATATGTCTTATGGTTTGTTCTTCAAATTATAGGAACTGTCTTACACATTCATATGCTACTGTCATTTATTTGTTTCAAACTGTAATTTTGATCAATGAACAGAAAGCACGGCCTCGTACAGTTATTGCTCTTTGGAAGGCCAAAATTGAGGAACCCAAGTTTCAGCAAAAGGATCCAGCAGTCATTATATTTGACCAGCCTACTAGTAATTTCTTGCCAATGAAACTATTATCTTTGGATCATTTATAATGGAAATATTTTTTACATAAATAATTAATTTATGTGGACCCTGAAGAATCTCTATTTGTCATGATTTTCTTGTGATATAAATGCTATTATCATGATGTCTTAGTCTGAAACTTTTTTGCTTTCTTTTATGGAGTGGGGGATACCTATCTTTTTAGTAGATATTTTGTAAACATAGAACTGAAGCAAACAGTGTTGTAGCCTCGTGACCTGGTTTGCTCTTAGCATGCCTACCTGTATGGAGAAATGGAACTTTTGAATACTGAATTGGCTGTTTTTATCTTTGAAGTGATAATAATCATGTAAGTAGCATGTCACCTCTATAGTGCAGGTAGCAATATCTTAAACCTGGCATACCTTTAAAAGTGAATGTGTCTAACCATTTAGGGGCTGTTTGGTAGGATGTTTTGAACAATAGTTTTCAATGTTTAAACAATATTACACGTATTTTCATACACTTTTTCACCCATACATATTTCCAAAAAATACAAACAACGTTATTAGAACAACATTACAAAACGGCCCCTTATTTTGGCATTCTGATTGTCTCACTTTCATTTTTATTTTTTTACTTTAAATTATTATCATTAAAAATAAATAAGTTGTACTTGGTATCTGCACATGGACACATTTTTGCGCCTCAAAAAAGTTAGAAGCCATATGGTTCCAAAGTTTTAATAAACAATTTTCATACATGTTTACACAAATGTTTAATGTTCTTTTAGACTCTTGCTTTTATAGCCTCCTTTTGTCATTAATTTAATTTAATGAGAAAGGGATATCATGATGGGCTTATTTAGCGACTCTAAATTGATAGAACTGCTCCAGTTAAATTTTTACTTTTTTGAGTTTGTCCCTAAATGATCAATAGTTGAGACTGTGACAACTAAAATATGAACAGTCAGAGGGCATGTGCTACTGAGCACAGTTTATGCGTCTTGTTTTGAAACAGCATATACTTAATGTCTGTTCTCCTTTCTGAGCTTTTCTTGTCTATTGATCATATCTTTCTTTATCAGGAACTCGGAATATGCTTACATCTCCCCTTGAGGGTGATAAACAGCAACTTCAACAACTTTATAATGCATGCATGGGAATTCCTCAGGTAAATCATCATAAACTGTTCACAGATTGTAGTTCCACTAACTAGTACATGCATGTTGCCTGTATTTTCACATGTTGCACATGATAGTTACATAGGCTTTTGAATTCTGTTGGTTTGGATGACTGCTTACAGAAATTGAAACCATGTGCTGCCTCAGTCCTCACTCTCGATAAAATGTATTCATATTTTCATCAGCAACATGGTGCCTTATGAAGGATAATTTGACCTGTATACTACATGGAATATGGTTATTTCTTTTAAGGATTTTTTTTTTACCAAGACAAGCAATTATTGAATGATCATGTGGATTTTTAATTAACAAATAGGAATACATGATGGAGTAAGTTTAAACATCCTCTTCTAAAACATATTAATGACAGATTAATTTGAATGCAAATTGCTCTCAGTTTTAATTATGAGACAATCTACTTGCACATTAACAGTAGCTACTTTTAGGTAAGGATGTTGAATTGATCATAGATCAATCAATTGGGTGGGATGGAGGCTTGCCTAAGCTCGTCCCAAATAAGTGTCTGCTCATCAAGCTCATCCCAGCCCAAATTCAATTCTAAAGTGTACAGCTTCTGAGCTCAGCCCATTTTGTTTGGGCAAGCTTCTGGCTGAGTTTGGGCTGGCCTGTGATTAATACCACTAAAACTTAAGATAGATTTAATTCATGAAGTAATTTTAGCAAGGTATTTTGACCCCCAAGACATATGGGTTTGTATTATGTGTTTTGACAAGGAAAAATCTTTTTTGTGATTAATTTATTTAAGGACCATTTATTGCATGTGTCCTAGAAGTCTTCCATAGACTCCAGTGTTTGACTCCATTATTTGAAAAAAGACTTCCGAAAAAAACTATAGTTCCATCTACTTTCAGCCTTGTATTATTGATCACATTGTTGTAAACATGTCCAATTTGATAGGGCCCAGTGATGGGGAAAAATGTTTCAGTAATACTGGCGCTCCTCAACGAGCATTGTGGAACACATAAATGGTTGCCTTTGAATAGATACTATCATGAAATAAAAAAGGAAAAAAAGAAAAAAGAAGATAAAGACATTTATCTTCTCATTCTTCGACAAAGTAAGGACCTTCACTTGCATAGTAGAAATCAAGGAATGCTGTTAGCTTAAAGCATTACAATCAATATCAAGCACCTTGTCAAAATTTGGCAAAGAGAGAGTGGGATCTTTAATCACCTTTTTCTTGATGATTTCAAAGTTCTTGTCAACTTTATTTGCCTACTTGAACTCCTTTCAAGTATTTGGTGATAGAGGTAATGATGGTGCTGAATCCTTTGATGAACCACTGATAGGACGATACAAGACCATGAAAACTTTGAATGTCATAAAATGATTTTGGCGTAGGCCAGCTTGTGATTGATTCGGTTTTTGCTTGGTTCTATTTTTATCCCCTTGTTAGAAACAAAATAGTCCAAAAATGCAAGGCCACGGTAGAGAAGTGGCACTACTTCAAGTTGCTGAACAACTTTTGTTCCTTTAAAAGTTTGAATACTTATTGAAGTGGCACTAATTGTAGATGTTCCTTTAAAGAACATAGCAGTTACCAATACCATAGTGTGGCATTTGAGTCCTTTTGTTTGTATCTATAGAATCTATTATGCACAGCTAGGATCATATTGAAGTTTGCATCTCAATTATCTTCCTGTAAGTAGAAATCTTGAACACATTGTTTTACTTTCAATTGTCAAATTCTCCTTTGGTTTAGAAGTTCTAAAAACTTCAGTATTTTCTTGATTTAGAACTGTGGAAGAGGTCCATGAGGGGAAATTAGGGTTTGGAAGAGCCTGAAAAGCTAGTCATCCTTGCAAATGCGTGAAATAATGGATTAAATTTGAAAAGTTATCTGGTATCTTGTGCTTTCTCAATGTATATTTCCAAAAGAGTTGTGAGTGATATTAAAGGAAAGCAGGCTTCAATTGGATCTTGGAAAGGATGAAGAAAAATAAAAGGAAATCATTGAATTGCTGAGTTTCGCTAAACATTTCATGAGATTACCACTTGTGTGTTATTACTAAACTCTTCATTTTTCAGGTTACGCCTCCCCCAGTGCCTACCCAAACCTCAACTCTAGAAGCTGCACCTCAAACTGATGAGAGTGGCACCTATAATGGGTGGGGTGTACCTGATTCTGGGCCAGTTGGCAATCCAGCTCAGCATGCCCAAACCAGTGATAAGGTGTCCCCATCTGCTCCACCTATTCCTGAGGATTTGGATGGAGCTTCTGTAACAAATGATGTGAAAGGTGAGGGCAGTTCTTCCTCATGTGCGATATGTTTTGATGCTCCAATAGAGGGAGCTTGCCTCCCCTGTGGCCACATGGCGGGTTGCATGGCTTGTTTGAATGAGATCAAAGCCAAGAAAGGGGATTGCCCTGTATGCCGAGGCAAGATAAATTGTGTTGTCAGGCTTTATGCCGTCTGATAGGTGAATAGCTTATGATTGGAGCTGGCCTGCAGGTGGGATTGATTCAAGATTTTCACATATTCATCTTAATATATGTGGATTTATCATGAGCTTGTAGCATAAATTTAATGAGGCTATGTATATAAATATGTACGGGGCAACAGGGCCATTGTTGGGCAGTCTGCTTGGTTACAAAACAAGGCAGAGTTTTTTTTTTTTTTTGGTGAGCTTGTAACATGCATTTAATGGGGAACTCTGGATATAAGTGTAAGCCACAAGACCCATGTTGCGAATGTACTGTATAGCTAGGGAGGAAGTTCCCATACTACAAGAAGTGAACGTAGGCCGAAATTTTATTGCGCTAAAGTTAATTTATTAAATAAAGTTTTTCTACCTTAAAGAGGTCAGGGTGTGGACTGGTTCTACTTGCCCGGCCATGCCTTGCTTTGAAAATAGTTTATTTGGTACGTGTATTTAAATAACAATTTTCAGTTTTTTTGAAAGTATGTGTGGGTAAAAAAGTATATTGAAATACGTGTAATGTTGTTTAAATACTGAAAACATGTGTTTAAATTTGCGTACCAAACTGGGCCATATATTCATATTTTAGTTATAACTAGTCGCAATGTGTGAAAATATATAACTATTATGTAATAGGATGTAATATATAAAAAGTAACAATTGCTACAAGTATTATTTATTTTTTTTAAATATTTCTATGAGTATTTTTCATTCTTTTATCTCTACAAATTATAAATATATCTGTAGGGACACGATTTGCGTTGGACCACGGTAGGGTTGGGTTCGCACGTAAATGGACCCGTGCAATATCATTTGTAGAGAGTGGGGTCGAAAGGCTAAGTCATGTTTACTCGGCTGTGGTTTTGTTAAGTTTTTCCTGCATGATTTAGAGGTGTTCACCCCTTTGGTCCTCTCCTTTCTGGAAGGTCCTCTTTTTAGGTTGCAAATTTTCCTTTTATATTAGCATGCATTCAATTTCCTTCGTCCACGTGTAGGGTCGAACTTTCCTAGCCTGACACTTGTCCCATCAGTTTAAGACCTGAGTTGTTGGGAGTGGTTGAGTAGGCTAAAGAAACACGACTCTGTGAGAGGCAAAGCTCCGTCTAGGGCAGGTAGTTTGGGCAGCCTTTCCTAGATATTTTAGATTTCTTACAAGATTATCCCTATGCCGCTTTTACCCCTTTCCTTAGTGTAGCTCTGGGCTAGCCGAGGGCTGTACCCTCCTCGGCGGTTTCTATGGCCCATTGGTGCTTTGCGTTTATTGGGCTGGGACTATTATCCTCTTCGGCCTGGGCCTTAAGTATTCCTATGAATAGGTGGATCTGGCCCATCTGTTGTCGGGCCCCACAATAGCCCCTCAAAACCCTGCTATCCAACTCCTCGGTTGGAAAGGTGGGTTTTGATGATACCGAGACTCTATTGCGGCTCATTAAGTTCGGCCCTTAATCAACGTCTGCGACTTTTCATCTCCCCAAGGAATGCGCCGGTCTACGAGGTATTTCCCTTGACTTACGCGTGATGCGTTTATTCCGTTTGGTTAGCCGTAGTGCGCTTTTAATGTCTTCCTTTTACGAGGCCTCTTAAATCTAGCGGTTATGGATAGCTTGGAGAAACGAAACGGTTTTGCATTTACTAGCAGATTTCTTAGAGGATCGGAGCGTGTCACGTACCCTCGTCTTTTTCCCTACATAAAGAGAGAAGATAAGAAGGTGATTCTCTCATATGCGAATCCCTTAGACCCTTCTCAAAATCCACTTCTTCCCTCTGGTTATTCCTCAGTCGATAACACGTCCCCCATAGTGATCAAGCATGAATGAATCCCTCCTTTCCCAGAAACACCATACCTTAACGAAACTTGAGATGGCTCGGTCGGGGCAAGGGTGGTGGAGACTCAAGGTTTGTCTCCCCACTCTTTTAGCCAAAATCCGAAGCAGGGGCTCGTCACATCCTATTTCCGGTGTGGCCGAGTCAAAAACCTCCCTTGTCATCTCCATCTGCTCTCTCATGAGCATACCTAATATGGCTCCCCTTTTCCCTCTTTTGCTCCTTTTACTTTCTTTTCATTGCTTCCCTCATCTTCTCCTCCTTCCCGCTCATGTCTTCCATCTTCTTTTTCCCTTACTTTTTTCAGCAACAAGAGCTTGCTGCAGTGCTTCCATGTGTTCCAATTCTTCTTCCTTGTCCTTCATTATTTTTGTATAAGGATCTTCTCCTGATGTGAACAGTACTGAGGCATAGATTTCAGAAAGACTTTGAAGGCGAATTCAGAAGACACCTGATGGTTTAATTATTTGCGTTACGGATGTTGTTACTGTTTTAGCAGTTCATTTTTTGTATTGGCTCATTTAAGCCCTTCCTTGTAGGTTGTAACAATTTTTCATATTAATAAAAGTGATTGTTACTCTATTTCGTATGTCTTGTTTATATACTTGTTTTTGGGTATGGTTCTTTTGGCACATCACCTCGTGAATGAGTGTACTCCCCGTATGTGCTTTCTCTCAGCGCTACTTAGGGCAGGAGCCCCTTGAAACACGATTCAACTCGTTCTAATTCGTTCTAACTTACCTATACTACCAGGCATAATAATAATTGACAATAAGTTAAATTCAGGAAACTAACCTAGGTATCGGTTGAACGTCCCGTGATATGTGCGGGAATGCTGTCCGAGAAACGATGAACTCCAAATAATTCATTGAAGGGGGTGACTGAGCATCGAGCGACTTTGATTATGTTTTTAGAAACATGTTACTCCATTTCATATCGGCCCTTTTGGTGTTGAGGGTCCGAGACTTGTATGCTTCCCTTTAAGTAGTTGGTTTCCCCAGAGGCTTGGGTCCGAGGACCATGCAAGGCCTTGGTTCTGTCCAAAACTTGTATTCTTCTTTTTAAGTAGTTGGTTTCCTCAGAGGCTTGAGTCCGAGGACCATGCAAGGCCTTGGTTCTGTCCAAAACTTGTATTCTTCTTTTTAAGTAGTTGGTTTCCCCAGAGGCTTGGGTCCGAGGACCATGCAAGGCCTTGGTTCTGTCCAAAACTTGTATGATTCTTTTTAAGTAGTTGGTTTCCCCAGAGGCTTGGGTCCGAGGACCATGCAAGGCCTTGGTTCTGTCCAAAACTTGTATTCTTCTTTTTAAGTAGTTGGTTTCCCCAGAGGCTTGGGTCCGAGGACCATGCAAGGCCTTGGTTCTGTCCAAAACTTGTATTCTTCTTTTTAAGTAGTTGGTTTCCCCAGAGGCTTGGGTCCGAGGACCATGCAAGGCCTTGGTTCTGTCCAAAACTTGTATTCTTCTTTTTAAGTAGTTGGTTTCCCCAGAGGCTTGAGTCCGAGGACCATGCAAGGCCTTGGTTCTGTCCAAAACTTGTATTCTTCTTTTTAAGTAGTTGGTTTCCCTAGAGGCTTGAGTCCGAGGACCATGCAAGGCCTTGGTTCTGTCCAAAACTTGTATTCTTCTTTTTAAGTAGTTGGTTTCCCCAGAGGCTTGGGTCCGAGGACCATGCAAGGCCTTGGTTCTGTCCAAAACTTGTATTCTTCTTTTTAAGTAGTTGGTTTCCCCAGAGGCTTGGGTCCGAGGACCATGCAAGGCCTTGGTTCTGTCCAAAACTTGTATTCTTCTTTTTAAGTAGTTGGTTTCCCCAGAGGCTTGAGTCTGAGGACCATGCAAGGCCTTGGTTCTGTCCAAAACTTGTATTCTTCTTTTTAAGTAGTTGGTTTCCCCAGAGGCTTGGGTCCGAGGACCATGCAAGGCCTTGGTTCTGTCCAAAACTTGTATGATTCTTTTTAAGTAGTTGGTTTCCCCAGAGGCTTGGGTCCGAGGACCATGCAAGGCCTTGGTTCTGTCCAAAACTTGTATTCTTCTTTTTAAGTAGTTGGTTTCCCCAGAGGCTTGAGTCCGAGGACCATGCAAGGCCTTGGTTCTGTCCAAAACTTGTATTCTTCTTTTTAAGTAGTTGGTTTCCCCAGAGGCTTAGGTCCGAGGACCATGCAAGGCCTTGGTTCTGTCCAAAACTTGTATTCTTCTTTTTAAGTAGTTGGTTTCCCCAGAGGCTTGAGTCCGAGGACCATGCAAGGCCTTGGTTCTGTCCAAAACTTGTATTCTTCTTTTTAAGTAGTTGGTTTCCCCAGAGGCTTGAGTCCGAGGACCATGCAAGGCCTTGGTTCTGTCCAAAACTTGTATTCTTCTTTTTAAGTAGTTGGTTTCCCCAGAGGCTTGGGTCCGAGGACCATGCAAGGCCTTGGTTCTGTCCAAAACTTGTATTCTTCTTTTTAAGTAGTTGGTTTCCCCAGAGGCTTGGGTCCGAGGACCATGCAAGGCCTTGGTTCTGTCCAAAACTTGTATTCTTCTTTTTAAGTAGTTGGTTTCCCCAGAGGCTTGAGTCCGAGGACCATGCAAGGCCTTGGTTCTGTCCAAAACTTGTATTCTTCTTTTTAAGTAGTTGGTTTCCCCAGAGGCTTGGGTCCGAGGACCATGCAAGGCCTTGGTTCTGTCCAAAACTTGTATGATTCTTTTTAAGTAGTTGGTTTCCCCAGAGGCTTGGGTCCGAGGACCATGCAAGGCCTTGGTTCTGTCCAAAACTTGTATGATTCTTTTTAAGTAGTTGGTTTCCCCAGAGGCTTGAGTCCGAGGACCATGCAAGGCCTTGGTTCTGTCCAAAACTTGTATTCTTCTTTTTAAGTAGTTGGTTTCCCCAGAGGCTTGAGTCCGAGGACCATGCAAGGCCTTGGTTCTGTCCAAAACTTGTATTCTTCTTTTTAAGTAGTTGGTTTCCCCAGAGGCTTGGGTCCGAGGACCATGCAAGGCCTTGGTTCTGTCCAAAACTTGTATTCTTCTTTTTAAGTAGTTGGTTTCCCCAGAGGCTTGGGTCCGAGGACCATGCAAGGCCTTGGTTCTGTCCAAAACTTGTATTCTTCTTTTTAAGTAGTTGGTTTCCCCAGAGGCTTGAGTCCGAGGACCATGCAAGGCCTTGGTTCTGTCCAAAACTTGTATTCTTCTTTTTAAGTAGTTGGTTTCCCCAGAGGCTTGAGTCCGAGGACCATGCAAGGCCTTGGTTCTGTCCAAAACTTGTATTCTTCTTTTTAAGTAGTTGGTTTCCCCAGAGGCTTGGGTCCGAGGACCATGCAAGGCCTTGGTTCTGTCCAAAACTTGTATTCTTCTTTTTAAGTAGTTGGTTTCCCCAGAGGCTTGAGTCCGAGGACCATGCAAGGCCTTGGTTCTGTCCAAAACTTGTATTCTTCTTTTTAAGTAGTTGGTTTCCCCAGAGGCTTGGGTCCGGGGACCATGCAAGGCCTTGGTTCTGTCCAAAACTTGTATTCTTCTTTTTAAGTAGTTGGTTTCCTGAAGGTTTAGCTCCTCAAATAAGGTGGGGGGAGCTGGCTTGGTGTTTGAAGCCCCTAAGCTTGTCCATGTCGTTGACAACGCGGAACGTAGCCCCTAGCAAGAGCTTATGTTGGAGTATCAGCAATATGTCGCCGGTGATATAGGCACCTTCATAGCCCCTTGTTCGAGAGAAGCTCAACTTCGCCACCGCTCGAGCTAACATGCAAGCCTCCCCACAGACGGCGCCAATTGTAGGGACACGATTTGCGTTGGACCACGGTAGGGTTGGGTTCGCACGTAAATGGACCCGTGCAATATCATTTGTAGAGAGTGGGGTCGAAAGGCTAAGTCATGTTTACTCGGCTGTGGTTTTGTTAAGTTTTTCCTGCATGATTTAGAGGTGTTCACCCCTTTGGTCCTCTCCTTTCTGGAAGGTCCTCTTTTTAGGTTGCAAATTTTCCTTTTATATTAGCATGCATTCAATTTCCTTCGTCCACGTGTAGGGTCGAACTTTCCTAGCCTGACACTTGTCCCATCAGTTTAAGACCTGAGTTGTTGGGAGTGGTTGAGTAGGCTAAAGAAACACGACTCTGTGAGAGGCAAAGCTCCGTCTAGGGCAGGTAGTTTGGGCAGCCTTTCCTAGATATTTTAGATTTCTTACAAGATTATCCCTATGCCGCTTTTACCCCTTTCCTTAGTGTAGCTCTGGGCTAGCCGAAGGCTGTACCCTCCTCGGCGGTTTCTATGGCCCATTGGTGCTTTGCGTTTATTGGGCTGGGACTATTATCCTCTTCGGCCTGGGCCTTAAGTATTCCTGTGAATAGGTGGATCTGGCCCATCTGTTGTCGGGCCCCACAATATCATACTATTATTTTTTGTATTTTTGATTAATATTTTTTTTTAAGGAGAACTATATTTTTCTAACTTCTGTTGTAGTGTGTTATATTTGATATACAACTAAACTTTATAAATTTCAAATTTATTATTTGAATTTCTCATCTCTTAAGGAATAAGGAAATTATCATAATAATATAAATTCATCACAAAATTACAATGTTATCTTAACCAAAATTAAGATGAAATAAAAGGAATAAAAGATATACTTTATAATAATTTATCACTCAAAAAATTGGTAGACATTTTTAAATTCACAGACATGTAAATTATGTTTTGATATAAACTCAAATTCCTATTTAGGGATGTGCATGGGTAGGGTTGGGATGGGTTAAGGGGATCTCTTAACCCAACCCATCATGGTGGGTCAAAAAAAATTCAACCCAACCCAACCCATCACATAAGTCCAACCTAACCCACATGGGTTGGGTTGGGTCAAATTGAACCCATGGGTTGGACAATTTTTTTTATTACTATTATTATTAAATTGAGCAGAAAAAAATATATCACACTTGCCACCTGAGTTGATAAACAAAATATACATTAATGTATAAACTAATATTCCAACTTAGTTGTAAACAAAATATGTATAAGTATTCAACTAAGTTGATAAACAAAACATAAATGAATTAGTATCCTAATTCACTTATAAACAAAATATACATGAGTTCTTTAATCAGTTATAAACAAAATATATCTAAAATTTTAATTTTTTTTATTAATTATATAATATATTTAAATATATATTAAAAGAACTAATAGAATTTTATATTATATATGATAGTAGGAATCGAAGAAGTGCTATACAACTAGTTTTTTTTTTAATTTATTAAATATATAATATATTTTAAACATATATTAAAATATGGGTGGGTCAGGTCGGATTTGGCGGGTTTGTAATTTTATGATCCAAATCCAACCCGGCCCGCTATAAAAAAAATTTTGTAACCCAACCTAACCCACCAAGCCCTAAAAATCGACCTAACCCGTCGGGTTGGGTCGGGTCGGGTTTGGCAGGTTAGCGGGTTGGCTGCACACCCTTATTCCTATTTTCCTAAAAATTAAGTATAAGCTTTATGCCAGCAAACTCTTTTCAATTAGTTTAGGTGCTAGGGTTTTTCAAATTGTTCTTCTATCATTGAGTTTTTTTCTTCTACTCTTTAAATTGTCCCTTGAGTTATTTTTTCTTTGATGTTGTTTGTTGTTTTTTCTTATGTTCACCGTCATGAACACAATGTATTTTCTTTCATTTTTTTTTCATCACGATTAATGTTACTCTTATTACCTATAAAAAAGAAAAAGAAAAAAAAACTAAGTATTAACCCAAATCAAAATTCAAGCAAAGCTATATAAAAAGGGAGAGTGAAGACTTTATATTGGGAAATTAAAAAAACACAATACCAAAACACATATTTTAAAAAAAAAAAAAAAAAAAAAACCATCAATCTTAAATAGAATTATAAGAAAGAAAAAAAAAATCTACAAGAGAGAGAGAGAGAGAGAGAGAGAAAACTTAAGATTTTTTGTGGGGAAAATATGAATTGAATGGAAGAAATAATATTGAATTTATACAAAATAAAATAGGAAGAAGAATAGTCAAAATATAAGAAAGAGAAAATGATGAAGAAAGTGTAACAATAAAGTGAGAGTAGTGGGAAGATAAAGAGGTAAAATAGAGAGCAGTGAGGAAACAAAAATGTAAGGAGGGAGGGGAAAGGATGAAAGAAGTGTAATAGTAAATGTGGACTAATAGGGAGAAGAGTATTTTTTTTTTTTTTTTTTTAGAATAGAGAGAATAAATGTTTAGAAAGAGAAAATAAGGTAGAAAATAAGCGGATGATGTGGACGCTGATGTGACTCAATAAGAGTGTAGTAACAATAAATGCTATACTTCAATTTTTAGATATACTAGTCGTTAACCCATGCGATGCACAAGAATAACCACTGAATGAGTTTCAAGGAAAAAAAAAACAAAAAACCATTATTTTTGAGTTGGAGCAGTAAGCAAAAATGTATGAAATTAAAAAAAAAAATGATATTGAAAGAAATAGCATAATTTTCTTTTTGAATCCCAAAATTTTATTAGTTAGACAGAAAAAAGTAATGTTATTATTATTATTTATATATTTTTTGAAAAAGTAATGTTGTTTTATTTATTAGTTTGTGTTGTATGTATAGATATATATAATATATGTTGTAATATATATGCCAAAAAGTGCTTATTGGGCAAAAATGTGTATATTAAATGAAAAATTTGTCTATTGATCGGAAAGGTGTCTATTGGGTGGAAAAGTGCTTACTAAAAGGTGTCTATTGAAATGTCATAACCTTTCATATTGGATATACAAAAAAGTGTCTATTGATCGAAAAGATACCTATTGGCCAAAAATGTGTCTAACAAAAGGTGTTTATTGAAAAGTCATAACCATTTATATTGGATATACAAAAATGTGTCTATTGATCGAAAAGATGCCTATTGGCAAAAATATGTCCACCAAAAGGTGTCTATTGAAATGTCATAACTTTTCATATTAGATATGCAAAAAGGTGCTTATTGATCAAAAAGATGCCTATTGGCTAAAAATGTGCCCACTAAAATGTGTCTATTGAATAAAAATACGCCTATTGAATAAAAATGTGGCTATTGATCGAAAAAGGTGCCTATTAAAAAATGAAAAGTTACAGATGTTCGATATTGTATAATATATATATGTGGGATTAATTTATGTAACCACAATAAAGAGCAATCATCATTCATTTCAATCTTATATTATATATATATATATAGATAGATAGATAGATGTATATTTTTTATTGTTATTTTAAAAATATTTAGTACTTTCATGGCCGTCATTTTCATTTATATTTCAAATAATTTATCTCTTCAATATTGAAGTCACCTCATTAAAATTAATAAAACATTTTCGACTTATTTGGGACCCAACTTATCTCACTCTCGCTCCACAGGGTTTTTTCTAACCCGAAAATGAGATGGGGCGAGTACTTATGACACGATCCGCCCCGTTGCCATCTGTTGTAAAATTGTGAATATGTAATCACAAATATCCACTTTGATTAAAAAAGCAAAAAGAAAAAAAAGGAAGGAGTTTGATGAATAATGGGAAGTTTCCTGTCAAAAACATCCGAAACAGAGTCAGACAAAACATTCCTTCTCTGCTAAGTTTCCGAGACACAAGCCAATATCCCCTTATTTGAATTCAGAGAATTACAATTTTGCACTCTATTTTCACTCTTTTCCTTTTTCTTAGCTTCAGAATATCTCTATCATTTCTTGTTATTATGGGCCAAATTCTTGAACCCATGAGCCAACAACGACCCCGAGCCGAGTTGCTCCATGAACTGGTCAGAACTGGAAATGTGGAAGCCATTAAAGCACTTTGCAGAGAAGGTGCTAGCCTTGAGGTAAACCTCACAATGCTCCTCGACCCCCTTTTTTTTTTTTTTTTGGTTTAATTGTTTATGTTTCCAAAAACATCAACTTTACATCTTATTCTTGTTTTTTGATATTTTTGGGACATCCTAGCGTAATGGGTTTTCGTTGTTTATTGCTTATTGGGATTTATGTGTATAAAAAAGGTTTATAACCAACCATTTCTGTGCAAGAATAAATCGGTTATCATAAAAATTATCAACTCAGGACAAGCTTTCATATTGATATTGGTTCTATTTTGTGTAGTTATTAACAAGAGAAATGCTATGTAAACAACATTTTCACAACACTTTTATATCATAACAAATTTGAAGCGACAGGTTGTTACTTGCCGTTATTAGTGGCTAAAAAAGTCATTTGAGTGGTTGGTTCAAATTAGAACCAATAACAACAACTTACTTCCTAGGATTTGTTGTGAAAGTATTGTGAAAATATTGTTTACATAGCACTTCTCAATCAATTTTGATACAGTAAAAGCTTAAGCCTAGTTATTGTCAAGAGCCCTGTAGCTCATAGGCATTGCCTCGTCTCCTTTTATGACAATTAAATTACAAAATAAATAGATAAAAAAAAGCTTAAGCCTAGTTATTGGAAATGGACTGGAATATGATGAATATCAATCACATAACCTTGATACCAAATTGCACTATAATTTGTAGTAAACTTCTTCTTTTGAAAATATGGTCTTTTAAAGACTCATATTCACTCACCTCCAACACGTATTTTGTAGGGAGTGCATCATCTACCCGTAATAAAATAGGAAATGTGATGAGAGAATGATTTATGTACTTGGGGATAACCATTTTCTCTCTCTCACATATTGATCAAAATATGATTCCAATGGTCCACTTCACGACCGTCATGCCTTGACTACTGTTGTCACATTCCATGACCGAAGCAATGATAGCACCACATGACCATTCTGGATCTTGGGATCTCTTTGTTGAGATAGTCTGAGAGATTGAAAAGGTGCTTAATGAAAAGGTCACGCCTGTTGATTTGATAGACTACATTTTATTTTTTGGATAAATTGATAGGCTGCTCACCTGTCAAAAATTAAAAGACCTATAAAAAATAAATTGATAGGCTACTTTGCTTTCAGCTTCCCATTATTTAGACCTCTTCCTCCATTCTTAAGAACATAAGTTGAGACGATATCAAGTGCATTTCCTCTATGTCAATCACGAAGAAGTGATGTCTTAATTTTGTCTTCTCAAACTGAATACTTCTTATGTCAAATCTAATGCTTGATAATTTGGTGCAAGGCTGTATACAATTGCTTTCCCGTGTGTGTTTTCATCGAGACTGAGTTCTTTTTTGTTACAGTGGATTGACAGCGAAGGAAAGACCCCCCTCATCGTGGCGTGCATGAATCATGACTTGTTTGATATTGCCAAAACTCTAATTGAATTGGGTGCCAATGTCAATGCTTATCGTCCTGGTATGCTTGTGAAAGTACTTACATTGTCCAATGGGTTATTGGTTATTATGTTACAAATGATAGTTGCTATTTGGCTATGGGTTATGTTTTGTTAGTCAGTCATCTTGTTGCATAACACATACAAAGCTATTCATGTTTAATTTGATTAAACTTTGAGACATAAATCAGTAATGATTTATTTATAATAATACTACTAATAACTGAAAAGGGTAATAAGTTAAGCTTGTATTGCAGTTTAACCAGTAATACTACTATGAACATGCAAGTTGAATTCAATCTTCTTCATTATTTTTGTAATAGGGCGTCATGCGGGTACTCCTTTACATCATGCAGCGAAAAGAGGCTTGGAACAGTCTGTTAAGTTGCTTCTTTCCCATGGAGGTTTGTCATAAACTATTAATTTGGGTTATGTCTTTGTTGCTGTAATAAGAATTATTTTGTCACAAGTTGAAAGACCTAGTCTATTGATTTATGTTTCAGCAAATGCTCTAGTGAGGAATGATGATTGTCAAACTCCACTTGATGTAGCTAGAGTAAAGGGGCATACTAATGTTGTTCGTGCAATTGAGGTATGCTTGACAAATGTAGAAGTCAAAAATTACTCAAAAAGTTTCTATCTTATCTGTATTGTTTAATATGGTTAATCATTTACTTTATTTTTTGCATTTTAGAATCATATTTGCTATTTCTCTGGCTGGCTGCGGGAATTTTATGGTCCTGGCATTCTTGAAGCATTAGTACCTCTGACAAGAAAAATGTTCGTATAACGTTCAATTTCTTTATTGTTAATTAATTTCATGTTATGCTCTTTGGATAGAATCATTTTTCTCGTAAAAAGAATGATCTGTCATTAACATTTCTGTACCATTGGGACAATTCTAATGCAAGATATAGATCCAAACTCTACTATTACTGTTCAAGGGAAATTTGAAGTGTTCTATTATTAGAAACAATGATATACAAATGTGCTGATTTGAGTTCATTACTTACAGTTGGGTTGTCGTTATACCTTGTGGTTCCAGTAATTCTCCAATGCCTCGCAAAATGGAGCTTGTCATTTATCCTACTTTGCAGGTATAACAGTACATATTTGTTGAGCTTTTGTTAGCGTTAATTATGACCTGAATTTCTTTGGTTGTTGAAATATATTTGTCTTTTTGGTTGCGATAACCTGTTATGAAATTGTATGATGAGAAAAATGGAATGAGAGACTACCACAGAGTGTGGCTGACACCTCTATATACGTTACAGCTTAAAAAGTAGAAGTGCAGTGTGACTTTGCGTAATTGATGATTCTGTTGACATTCCCACTCACACTGGAGCATAGATGTTCTTTTTGCCTTGCTTGTTTTAAATTTTGAAAACTAATTCTTGATTAACACCTTAGCATGCAAATATAACCTTGGGTCAAAGAGTGTGTGAGAGTGTGCATTCTTGTACACGTTGTGTGCATGTGTATTAGCCTTTCTTTCTTGGCATTCACATGGTCACTTAAATTGTGTTTGTACTTAAAAGGCATGAATTAAATAGAAAATGTTCTATAATAGAAGAATCTAAGAGGGCTTCTTATCGTTTTTCCTTTTTAATCCCTTTTTTTATTTATTTATAGATAATCAAAGTTTATTAATGAAGAGAAAGGAGGCAGTGTGTTCACGATGGGTTGTGTTCATAATGGTGAACCCACTGCACTTGTAACAAATACAAACAAATCAAAGAGAAAAACTAACAGACATAAGGAAATCAGAAATGGAAATACATTGTGTGAACCCCTAAATACGAGACCATTTAAACAGAGTCCCAACTAGCATAGACCTCAAGAGATCAATAGGTCTCTCAATATCTTCAAAAATACGGGTGTTGCATTCTTGCCAAATTAATCACATAATGCAGGCTTTGTTTTTGTGTCATTTAGGAAGAGTTTTGATGGAAGATAATTTTTTTATCGGCACACACACACCCTGTGGGTCTTGAACATACAACTTTACCAGTTTACCCTCCATCCCATTATTAAAAGAGGAGGAAGTGCCATTTTAGTTAGAGCTCATTGGCAAGTTTTGATGGTAAATCTTGTCTACCACAATCATCTCCCTCATCCTTTAGTTTTCTTTTCTTTTCTCTTTTTTTTTTTTTTTTTTTTTTTTTTTTTTTTTTTCAATTTTTAACATTTCTTAATTTTCTTTAAATTAAAGACATCTTTCTTACAACACTTTTTGGGTAAAGGAATGGCAGGGCTTTGAGGGATGGTTATACAATTTAGTCTTTGTTCAGCTGCTTGGTACCTCTCTTCTCCTTAGGATGGATACCAATAGCAGGAGTTTTGAAGAAACTGAAAGTTCTATGCCTGATTTTAAGTTCTTTTTTAGAACTTTATTAGATTGGCTGTCAGCCATGAGGAACCTCTCTTTATTTTCTATTATTGACTTGTTAGATTTATGCAGTTTTTGTAACTGATTGTTTATCCCAGTATATGCCCTGTATACTTGGGTGACTCATTTATCGTATTAATATAATCTTATTACTTATCTTTTATTCATACATATTGTCATTGCAAATGTCAGTATCTATCAGTAATGAGAGAAAAGTGCTGATTTAAGGATCCAGATGGCAAGTGGGTTTGCTACGGCAGGCTTATAGGTTCATGTACTTTTACACTGCATTTACCATGTGAATCCACATGTAGTGCATTGGTTGAGTGTATCTTAATTGCAGGGATTAAATCTAGACTTCTTAAGCTTTGTAGAGGTAGTGTAAGTGACAACACAAGTGGATTAATGTGACTGAATGATTGAGTACTACACACGCACAACAAAACATAAAAATATGAATAATAAGAAAAATTACTTAAGAGAAAATTTAATTTTTTGTAAAGCTTATGAGCCTTCGCTCTTCAGATTCTCTGTCTGGATACTAGTGTAACATGTCTGTCCATAATTTGGTAATTCAAATTCACTATAAACTTAGTTGGATATGGTTTTCCCATTGAGGATATCCTCTCTATAAGAATTTTAAACCACTTCTTAAATGTACCATTTGGTTTCTACAAGTTTTAGTTGGATCCAAATTGTAGTGTTTGAGTTGTTACTGCCACACACAGCGGTCCTGTTGTTGGCTGGTGGCTGATTGATTATCATTGCTGCAGCAATAACTTTCTCAGTTATTCATGTGGTTCTTTGGCAACTCTGCATTGACCACATGGCATGAGAAGTAGGATTGGGTACTTATCACTGTGCTTCATTCTTCTCTGCTATATGTTAGCAAACCCCCTGTCTAGTGTAAAATCTGCCAAAATTTGTTGAGCCACCAGTACAGCATCCTCAAATACAGGTTGCCCAGAAGCTGAACTTGTAGAGTATTTCCTTCTAAGATTTGTGTAATATGACTCATAGTTTGTATGTATATAGAAACTGTCTTTCACTTTCATATGCTACTCCCATTTATTTGTTTTAAACTGTAATTTTGATCACTGAACAGGATGCACAGCCTCGTACAGTTATTGCTCTTTGGAAGGCCAAAATTGAGGAACCCAAATTTCAGCAAATGGATCCAGCACTCACTATATTTAACGAGCCTACTAGTAATTTCTTGCCAATGAAACTATTATCTACAGATTATTTTTAATGGCAATATGTGTTAAATAAATAATTAAATTTGTGTGGACCCCAAAGAATCTCTATTTATCATGAGTTTTCTCGGGATGTCAAGACCATTTTCATGATGTCTTAGTCTGAAACTTTGGCGGTGGGAGAGGGGGGGAAGGGAGATTATAATTTACATGATACCTAAAATCCCTGTTTCTTTTTGGTAGATATTTTGTATTGATTTTATAAGGATAATTTATTGTTTTGGCATGTATTTTTCAAACAAGGTACCAACAAAATAAGCTAAAAGGTGGTCCTTTGTGCTCTCCAAATCCTCAAACATACTCCTTGTGTGTTTTTTAAGCCATTCCTATTACTTTATTACATATATGAATTATGCACAGCTGCCATTATATTTGAGGATAGCTTAACATTTAGAACTGAAGCAAATCAGTGTTTTAGCCTTGTGACCTGGTTTGCTCTTAGCAAGCCTACCTCACCAAGAAATGGAACTTTTAAATATTGAATTGGCAGTTTTCTCCTTAAAGCAATAATAATCATGCAAGTAGCGTGTCACCTCTCTAGTGCAGTTACCAGTATCTTAAACCTGGCTTACCTTTCTAGGTGAATGTATCTAACCACTGATTTTGGCATTCTGATGGTCTCACTTTCTCTTTTGATTTTTTATTTTCAATTAATATCATTATAAATAAATAAGCTCTACTTGGTATGGGTACATAGACACATTTGTGCTTCTCAGGAAGTGAGAAGCGATAAGGATCCAAAGTTCATTTAGCAACTCTAAATCTATAGAATATCTCCAGTTGAATTTTTCCCTAAATGATCATTAGTTGAGACTGCAACAACTAAAATATGATTAGTCAAAGAGCATGTTCATCTGAACACAGTTTACTATTGTTTTGTAACTGCATATACTTAATGTCTGTTCTCCTTTTTGAGATTTTCTTGTCTATTGTTCATATCTTTCTTATCAGGAACTCGTTATAAGCTTGCATCTGCCCTTGATTGTGATAAACAGCAACTTCAACGGCTTTATGGTGCATGCTTAGGAATTCCTCCGGTAAATTATCATAAACTGTTCACAGATTTTAGTTCCCCTCTCTGGTACATGAACATTACCTTTATTCACGCTTTGAGCGTGATAGGTACATAAGTTTTTGAACTCTGTTGGTATGGGTACTGCCTACAGAAATTGAAACCATGTGACTCATCACTTGATAAAATGTATGCTTTTGTTCATCAGCAACATGGTGACTTGTGAAGTATAATTTTTCCTTTATACTACAAGAAATATGGTTATTTCTTTTGGGGCATTTTCTTTAAACCAAGACAAGCATATATTTCATGATCATGTGGATTTTGAATCAACAAAATAGGAATACATAATGGAATAGTTTTAACATCCCCTTCTACGACATATTAGTGACATTAATTTGAATGCTGGAAATTGCTACCAGTTTTAATTATGAGGCAATCTGCTTGTACATTAACAGTAGCTAGTTTTAGGTAAGGATGTTGAATTGCTTATAGATCAGTCAATTCGGTGGTATGGAGGCTGTCTAAGCTCTTCCTAAATAAATGTTTGCTCATCAGGCTCATCCCTGCCCAAATTAAATTCTATAGTGTACAGCCTGAGCTCCATTTTGTTTGGGCAAGCTTGAGGCTGAGTTTGGGCTTGCCAGTAATTAATACCACTAAAATTTAAGATAGATTTAATTCATAAAGTAATTTTAGTGCAGTCTTTTGACCCTCAAGCCATGTGGGTTTGTATTATGTGTCTTCACAAGAAAAAATCCTTTTTGTGCTTTCCTCATTTAAGGGCCAATTTATTGCATGTGTCAGACTCCGTTGGTTGAAAAAAGACTTGTCCTCAAGTCCTACATCTTTTTATTCGAACAAAACTATAGTTCCATCAAACTTTCAGCCTTGTATTGATCACATTGTTCAACTGTCCAATTTGAAAGGACCCAATGATGGGGAGCCAAGTTTCAATAATATTGGTGGTCTCAACGAGCATTGTGAGCACATAAATGGTTGCCATTAAAAAGATACTATCTTGCAATATTGGAAAAAAAAAATGAGGTCCTTTGAGCACTCTTCCCATACCTTGGCAAAGTAAGGACCTTCTTGGTACAACTTCTACAAAATTTCGAAGCCCAAAACCTTCACTTGGATAGTAGAAAGCAAAGAATGCTGTTGGCTTAAAGCATCACAATCTATCTCAAACACCTTGTCAAAATTTGGCAAAGGGAGAATAGGAGCCTTAATCACCCTTTTCATGATGATTGCAAAGCTGTCTTCAACTTCATTTGTCCACTTGAAAATTCCTCCCTTCAAGTATTTCGTGATAGAAGTAATAATTGTGCTGAATCATCTGATGAACCATTGATAGGACAATGCAAGACACCACCACACACCTTTGGTGTAATGGTCACTCCACAAGTACAAGTTCTTGTAGGGAGGGTGGGGGGGGGGGTTGGGGGTTCAAGTCTCCAAGAGGGAGTTTTACACACCTATTCACTTTGATTAAGCTAGAGTAGAATCTATTTTAGATTAAAAAAAAAAAAAAAAAGATAGGATGATGCAAGACCATGAGAACTTTGAATGTCATGAAATGACTTTGGTGTAGGCCAGCTTATGATTGCTTGGATCTATTTTTGACCCCTTGTTAGAAAATAGTCCAAAATTAGAAGGCTACAGTAAAGAAGTGGCACTACTTCAAGTTGCTGAATAACCCTTTTTTTTAAATTTATTTTATTTTATTTATTAAATTTAAGTTTTGAATACTTATTGAAGTAGCACTACTTATTGAGGATTATTCTTTAAAGACCATAGCAGTTACCATAGTGTGGCATTTGAGTCCCTTTGTTTGTATCTATCAAAGCTGTTATGCACAGCTGGGATTATATTGAAGTCTGCATCTCAGATTCTCAATCATCTTCCTGTAATACTAAGTAGAAATCTCAAACGCATTGTTTTACTTTCGTTTATCAAATTCACTTTTGGTTTAGGGGTTCTAAAACTTCAGGATTTTCTTGATTTAGAACTGTGGAAGAGATTCTCATTTTGGGGAAATTATGCTTTGGAAGAGCCAGAAAAGCTAGTCTCCCTTGCAAATGCGTCAAATAATTTATTAAATTTGAAAATTTGTCTTGTATCTTGTGCTTTCTTAATGTTTAATTTGAAAAGAGTCGTCATTGATATCAAAGGAATGTAGGAATGTAAATGGAAGCATAAAGATATTTGAGAAAGGAACCTAAGCTGTTCAATGATTTCATCTTCTTTTTCTTCATCCTTTCCAAGATCTAATTGAAGGCTAAACATTTCTTGAGATTACCACTTGTGTCTTATTATTAAGCGCTTCAATTTTCAGGTTATTCCTCCCCCGGTTAATACCCTAAACTCAACTCCAGAATCTGCCCCTCAAACTGCTGCAGAAGCTGTTGAATTGGCTATGGCAATAAACGCCTCCATTCTGTCCGCTTCATTGGATAGACCCTCACTTCCTCCAAATACTCACCAGAGCTCTGAATCAATCAACACAAATGGTAGGGGAAATTCTGCTGAGAGTGGCAGTTATAAAGGGTGGGGCCCTGCTGTAGGAACCACAAATTCAGGTGCAAGCAGCAGTCAAGGGATGGACACAAATCCAAAAGAAGACTACAATGGCTGGGGTGTACCTGATTCTAGGCCAGTTAGTGATCCAACTCAGCATGCTCAAGCCATTGGTAACACTTCTCCCATTGTTTCCAGTAACAATGGAATTGCTGCATCAGTTCCATCTGCTCCACCTATTCCTGAGGTTTTGGATGAAGGGCCAATCCATTATCCATCCATTGATTTCAGTCCAGTGGACTGGTCTGTTCCAGCCAGAGAGGATGGAACTTCTGTAACAAATGATGTGAAAGATGAGGACACTTCTTCCTCATGTGTGATATGTTTTGAAGCTCCAATAGAGGGAGCCTGCATCCCCTGTGGCCATATGGCTGGTTGCATGTCTTGTTTGAATGAGATCAAAGCCAAGAAAGGGGCTTGCCCTGTATGCCGAGCCAAGATAAATCAGGTCGTTAGGCTTTATGCCGTATGATAATAAGTGAATGGATCATGATGGAGCTGGCCAATTTTCATATTTTATCATAATATGTTGTTGATTTATGAGCTTGTAACATAAATTTAATCAGGCTATGGATATAATTGTACAGGGCAACAAGGCCATTGTTGGCATATTTTATTTATTATTAATAAATTAAAATTTATTTTTAAGATAGTTAGATATGTAGCTCGAACCTCCTCTCTCCTTTGTCCCCAAGCAATTTGTGCATGGGAGGATTACTAGTGGTGAGACTGTCCCAGCAAAAAAAAAAAAAAAAAAAGAAAAAAAGGTGGTGAAAACTGAAACCCATCCTTTCTTTTTGTTTTTTTTCTTTGTTTGGTAGAGGTTACTGCAATTAGAGAGTCCGTAGGAGCCATGTGACAGTAAAATGTGTTGCCTTTCTGAACTGGCATAAGTGGTGTCGGTGGCAATGCAATCTCTCACTTTGGACCTCTAGAATCAAGGGAAGTTCACCCCTATATCTGCTCAGACATGAGACAACTCTCTCTCTTTACGCGCACACACAAAACTGTTTATAAAAACTACAAAAAACTGTATCTGTTTTCTTGTTTTCCAACCTCGGAAATATTACTGTGCTACAATAGCGAGAAATGGTATGCAGCTATCCAATGTTAGAATTATTCTTTGGCCACAACATAGGAAATGAGGGTTACAATGTCCTTGCAAATGATTATTTGAAACTTGAACGTTGGTTGAAGATATAGAATTCCATTCCTCGAGAAAGTGAGTTTGACACAAGACAGATGAAGCAACTAGACATTTTCATATGGTGTCTGATTTTTGACTTCAAAATGAGGTAAGGGACCATCCTAAAGGCCAAATGTGTACTGGATTTTTGATGATGTGTGAGTGTGATCATAGCAAAAGAGCCCACAATTATAACATCAATGACCCTACGTTCCATTTACATGAAACCAGATGGTGAAACCACCACATGGCGTGCTTCAGAAAATCTCACTATAATCTTCAAGTTGTCTTAACCTTGCCACAATACTTTGCATGAGTATAGTTTCTGTACCATGTCATATATAGTATTTTACTACTGTTCGTGACTTTTCTCAGCCTAAAAAGTCTAACTGAGCTTGGAGAGTGGGTTCCTGATTAGATTTCCAAGACTTTTTTAGCCTTAACCTTGTCTCCAAAGTTTCATCCCCATGTGGGGAACAAATCCTAAATGAATCTGTCCTTTGAATGAGCAACATAGCGTACAAGGCAAATTTTGTTGTGAAATATGAAATTTATTAGATCAAGAAGAAAGGGGTATTGTTTACGTTGTAGGATAGGGTATTACTTGTTGACCTAGGTCATAAAAGATTTGAGCTGTTTAAGGTTAAAGTTGCAAGCATGTGTTTATGAGAGTAATTTTTTTTTTTTATCAACTATTTGACATTTTTTTTGTTGTGATTTGAGTAATATTACTTTCATGAAGATCTACTATTGACATCACAGTCATTATACATCAATCATAACATGCTATGTTAACAGTTATAAAAAAAGTTGTGTCACTATATTTATTGTGACCGGAAATGCAATGAGAAGCAAACAAGTTAAAGAGTCACAGTTTTTTTTTTTTTTCACAATGATATTTCGATTGCTAGGGCAATTGTGTCTAGATCTCAATCTTAACGACCTACACAATTGTGTCTATTACTCAGCCAAAAAAAAAAAAAAAAAAAAAGGAAAAAGAAAACTTATGTCTAGATCTACTGCTCAATCTTATCCTTTGCTTTATTTTGCCGAAAAAGTTTGGAGCCTCATACCCCAGAAAAGAAAGCCCCTCTCCTCCCTCCCCTCCCAAAAAAAGTACAGCACTTTAATGATTCAGCTGCTTTACATAAATGAAAATTGTAGGTGTGCCTACATAGTGTGATATGGGTATCATGATGCAACTGGCCAGTGGGGACTAGCAAGATTTAAGCTGGCAATGGATCAGCATTACTAAAATTAGTAGAAAGAGTTGGTGGTAATTAAGTTGACGTAAGACAAGGAAATAATTTTGTGCTCAAATATTGTGTAGAGATTGTCATAAATAAAACTTCTATGACTTCATCTTTGCCAATTCTTAATACCCTCTCAAGTGTAGCTGTCCAATGTGAAACATAAGCTCTATAAAAGGTGTAAAGTTTTGGGTGGTTCACTGGTTATATTAGAGAGAATATTGGACCAAGTACTATGCCTTTATTAGAGTTGGATCAATTATGTCATTATGGGGAAGACTATCCAAATTATCATAGTGATTTGGACTTTTGAGCTGAATGATTGGGACCTCAGTTTGCCACCTCAGCTAAATTATGGATTTGACATAACATTTTTAGTTTCTCCCTACCAGCAAACACAAATTGTCTAGATTTTTGTCGAAGCTGTTTAACTGAACTGAAAGACTCAGCAAGGTCTGGTTTCTCCACCTTGGCTGAAATTGTTTTCAGAAGCATTTATTATCTGTTTATTTCGATGGTAAATGTTTCAAAGTTGTTAAGTAGGGCCTGAGAATCTTGATTATGTCAATGATTACTTGTGTAGTGAATACTCGTTGTTATCCTTGCAGCTTGCAATTTGTCAGAATCCATAATAATTAGGTCCACCAATATAGCGTGGTTTGGAAGCTGGACTCATATAAGTCAACTAGTTAAAGATATTCGAAGAGATGTGGGAAGGGTTACCCATGCCATAGAATTTCATATAGGAACATTACTACTGATCAAGTGGTGAAAACTGTAAGAATTAGGATGGTCTGTAATTTTGAAAATCAAGGGTCATAATGTGATAGTCCAGGCTCTAATGCAAACATATATGGTTTGGTTTTCTTATATGAGTAACCATAGTATACTACACATTTTATGTATAAATCTTATAAATCTTACAAACTAATATCTTATAAATCTTACAAACTAATGTATGACCAATCATTAAAAAAATTATTTAACATTTATTTATTGTACTATTAGAATTTAGATTCTACCAACCACATTTATTGTCATGATAAATTAAAAATCTTTTGTATTAATTAATAATAATTTAGTGTTTTTGTTCTTATATTGATAAACCAAGGGTGCAATTCAAATTTCAATGGTCTTGGGTTGTACTCAAAAGATACTGTAATTGGAAAAGCTTGAAATATTGCTCCTTTGGTAACTCATTTAGACCATTTTTTTGGGCAAATTACATTGATACCCCTAGGTATAGCAAAACTAGACTTGCAATAACCGATTTTCCAAAATTGCCCTACACCTCGTCGAAGGAACCTTGAGGGTGTTAGTGTAAAAAACCCTTCTTGAAAATTGACAAATAGCGAACTTTATTGGAGAAAAATTGTGGTTTCAAACTCTCAAACACTCTCTTTGGGATCACAAGATTAGTGGGTAAAAAACTAGAGTTTATCTATGAAGCACTAGAAGAAAAAGTACAAGGTTTTCTCTTTGAATAGCATAGTGTAGCATAGTGTATGGCAATTTATTCTCATCATTAACATAATTTAAAGATGAGTGTTAATAAGTGCACAATTAGGTTTTAAAGAAACAACACAAATTAGGTCATAACAAAAAGCAGGAAACAAACTTTGTTATTATCGCTCGAGCAAGGGACAAGCAAAGTCTTGAGTTCTTTTATTGTTTCATTTTTGCAAAACTCACTTTTGTTTGAGTGAGACTCCAATTCACTTGAGTAAAATTCATTTCTCTTGAGTGAAATTCTTCATAAATCAATTATTCGTTGATGGTATTCAAGGCAGCTCTAAAACAAAATTTTATGATAAAAAAAAAAAAATCAAATCATGGTATTTAATTACACTCAATATCATGGAATGCAACACTAAAATTTTAACACATTTATTTTTTCTTTTTTGGTGAAAAGAAATAATTTGAACCATATCTCTCTCTCTCTCCATAAAAAGAAAAAAAAAAAAGAAAAAGAAAAGAATTATATAGCACCTTCCATGCTAATTCTTATATTTCCTCAACAATTGCACAAGTTAATCAATTTCTTAAGATGAGCCTATCTGTTTGTTGGGCTGGGTAATGGTAAGTTGATAACTCATTGCTTTTCAAGTAATTGAAATAATAGCATGGCAATATGGATCCTTGTGAAAAGAAGATGCTATATATGAACGAATAGGAATTGAGAGTTGTTGGATAAATCTTGTTTGACCTCTCTTGATTATTATCAAGGTGGCACCCAACCAATACATGCGGTTAATTAGAGTTCATTGAGTGAAAGTTAAGTAGAAGAGTGACAAATATTATCATATTATTGTGACCATTGGTAATTGACCCTATGCACTGAATTGACCAAATCATCATGTGGTGGAATATTTTTCACTTGACTAGTAAACCAACAGTCCTTGGTAAAGACCAAGACTTTAGTTGCAACTTGCCCTGAAAAGGCTGAAATGCAAGTGATTTTCCTTCCAGGATGGCCTTGGAAACTTAGAATATACCCCCAAAGAAAACACTATTTTTGGCTTGTTTGCCTTATCTTTTTTCGAACATTGTTAAAAATGATGTTGGGGTGTTTGTCTTTTTCTTCTGAATTTGTTGAGAGTTAATGTTTTTGTAATCATAAGTGTCCAAAAAGTGGTTAGTTCTTGTCTTAGGGTGACTAACCTGTGGTCGAAATTAAATTTATTTTTTGTGATTAGAGTATATCCTATTATCTTTTGACTGATCATTTTTCCTTCTTTGCTTTAACATTGTTTAGGAGGGGTCAGCTGACTTTTTAAAGTTGGATCATTTTCTAGTTTGTTTTGCTATTCTTTAAACACTATCATCATATCTTCTTAAAATAACGCATGAATTGCAGTTTCTTTTAATTAATTGACTCATAGTTTTTTTTTTTTTTTTTGAGGATAATTAACTCATAGTTAAACCTGAAAACTTATGGAAGTGTATACTTTCTTTTTTATTTTTTTTATTTAGGGGGGCCCCGGAAAGTGTGGCAAAGCAATTTGTAGAAGATGAAATTTTAGAGAATGACCTGTTTATATACAATTGTTAATTAATCATTTGATTACTATTGGGTTTAGCTAATATCTAACAATCATTATGCAACATGAATTGGAATCTTTAGCAGAACTTAATGGATTATTAAAAGAGTGATGGGGTTATATCATATATGGACCTGATTGTAGGTTGCAAAATTTTGCATATGGTGTAAATGTGAGATGGAATTCAGATATGTCAGGTTAGTCTCCAATAAAATTGAATCTAAAAAAAATAAAAGGTTATATATATATATATATATATATATATAATTCAATCCATCTTATATATATATAATTCAATCCATCTTTGCTTATGTTAATGACTCAATTGGTCCAGTACATGGGTTAGGTACTATATCCTTTCATATTGGCTGAAGACTAAGTGACACCTATTCTCTATAGAGTCTAGACTAGACCCCAACAAGGTGGAAGAGATTGTTGCGTGTTATATATCAATATATCGTATGTATCTTTTCGTGGTAAGGAAAAATAAAAACTTTTTTTTTTTTTTTTTTTAAAGATAAAGAAATAGACCATTTATACAAATCCTAGGAAGGATGGATGGCAAGAGGGCATGTAGAATAATATAAATTATAAATTGCATATGTATGGAAAGGATATCTATATACACATTCAGGGTCAGATGAGATGGGTTGGATCGAGTTAGCAAAACTTGTCCACATCTTATCATCTTTTTTAGGTAAAGAAAACCAAATTGAAAGAATGGATCAAATAGGGTGAAGAAATTTTACCATCCCTGGAACAAGGGACAGAAGAGAGACATCCCTCAAAAAGGAAAAAAGAAAAAGAAAAAGAATAATAAAGAAAAATCTCTTTTTTTATTTTTTATTATTTATGAGAAAAGAGAAATCTCTTAAAAAAGAAGAAGAAGCATGAAATGCTAATTTAGGGAAAAAGTGAAAGGATATTTTAGTTAGAGAGTAACAAATGGTATTTCCCTGTAATATTTTGAGAGTAACATTTTCTCGAAAATTGAAAAAATTGTCAATACTTTTTCAATTCCCGAAATTTTTTTTTCCCAAAAATAGTTAATTATTATGTACTTGAAGAACACATTAGCAAAATTCATATATATATATATATATATAAAGGACTTTGTTAACAGGTACCGGCCAACACTTGTTAATGAATTAGCTATGGTTCATTTATGATCTATCACAAATTCCAATGCATAGAAAATTGGCAAAATTTTACTTTTTAGCTATGGTTTACCACAAAATAATTTGACTTTCTTCATTTAAATTGATACACATTTAATAAATATTAATTATTTTCCACATCCTTAAAAAAAAACTTGAATAATTTATTTTAAATTTTATCACATTAACGGATGCTGTACAGCACCCGTTAACAGTACCCATAAAGAAATGTTAAAGAATGTCCCAAGTACATTGGATTATGAGTTATTTTTAGAAATATTTTATGAGAAAATAATAAAATAATTAATTTTGTTGACAATTTTTTATATTTCCTATAAAAATGACGTTAAAACTTTCCTAATATAGTTTAATAAGTTTATTAACTGCTTTCCATCAAAATGATGTTAAAACTTTCATAATATAATTTATTAATAATTGTTCTAAAAACACCCGTTAACATGACCTATTAAAAAAAAAAAATCGGACTTCTTATTACACATTTGCCTCAAATTTAATCATAGGATCCCTAAATACCAAATCCCATTTTATGGTCTCCCCTTTCTCTTATGACAATTCCCACTATTCATTATTAATGTATAATGTTCTTAATTAAATCTTCTCCCACAAAACCCAACAAATCTGTAACTACATTGGCCCCACCAAATACCTTTTTTTAATTTTTCCCCTAATTTTTTAATTTCAGTTCCCTGCTCTCTCTCTCTCTCTCTCTCTCATGCAGCTTTGTAAAGAAAGCAGGGCATGAGGGCTTGTACTTGTTATCAAAGATTCATCTTTTATCAGTCACAAAAAATTAAAAGGTTTCTATGTTCAAGTTTCAAGCTCTGGGGTTCATCAAGATCTGTTTTTGCTTGAACCTGCAAGCTTAACCCACATGCATCAAGGTATGCTTCAATTCAAACCTTCCTGGTTTTTGTTTATAAAATGTTGGGTTTTTATTTTTATTTTTTTTCATAAATTTATGAATGGTTTGTGAAATATTTTAATGGGTTGGAGATAAAATGAGCTGGGGTTTCCATTTTTATATTGGGTTTAAGCTTTGGAGTTCTTCCTGGTCTCTGTGTGAAATACTGAAATTTTGGGGGGTGTGATTAGAGAAAGTGGGTCTGATAATATTGACACTCGGAGAAATGTTTGTTTCTTTGAGGTTGGTTTTTATTTACAATGTTGTTTTAACTGTTTGGAGCAATAATTGTTTTGGTTTAGCAAATTTGCATATCCTTTGGTTTGTTTCTGAAAGAACTAGGAAGTAGAATATTTTTAATATTTGGAATCTATTATTCATATGAATGGGGGATTCTGTTCAACCTATCTAAATAGATGTATTAGGCTTAGTTGAGTTGTGGTTCTTGTGTTCACAGGTAACATGAATAGTCTCAAGATTTATAGAATTCTCTTCCCCACCGAAGCTTTTCTCACCTACTAAAGAGAGTGTGAAAAAAAATTTCAGTAAAAGCTTTAAAGGGCTTTTCTTGAGGGAGCAAGCGGTGTGGAATTTGTAATCCTCAGGAAATGGTTCTTTTCTTATTTTCTGAATTTGTAAAAACAGTTGGAGACTTTTTTTTGCAAACAAGAATAAACTATAAAGATAGTAATGGTCATTTTGAGTTTCCTCATTTTGTGTGCAAAAAGATCAACATGGAAAATAGCAGAAAATGACCCAATAAGTTTGTTCTTCTAATTAGAGATGGAAAATTTTCATATAAGATGTTCTTAGTCTCATGTCCCTGGGGTGCTGTACTTCAGCCCTGTTGGTTAAAAGGCATTCTGTCATGCTCACAAGTCAAGAAGCTGAACTTCTAGGAATTTTCTGTTCCTGCGCAAAAAACTTTATGTTGCTGTATGTCTTTCTGAGTGTATTCAAGCAAGATGAGTATTGATTATAACGCTACATGCTTGCTTCCATGGTTCTACCGTTAAAAAGGGAGGCATGTGATTTGGCAGTTACATCTAGTTTTGTACAAGTTTGTGATGCCTTTTCTTGAATATCGATAATCAGTTCAAAAGCAGCCTACAATGATCAATAGCATGTGGTTACTGGTCAGGATGCCTCCAAATGCAGCATAATGCCTAGCACTAGATATTACCTTAGTTGGCATCAGGGTTGAGGGAGCTCTGGAAAAGCTTTCTTAAGTAAATAATTGTACAACTTCAGCTCGTGTGATGACCTGAATGTCTGGACATGGTAGCTGGATTTGGAGCCCATTGCAGAGACAATTGCCACATGAACATATAAGAGTTGCACATGTTATTGTAGCCTCTTTAAAAGGAAAGAGTTTTGATTTGTTTTAGGCTTTTAGATGCAAGTTCCACTTGAGGTATTCTGTTAGATGCATGGCTTACCGGCTTTTTTGACTCTGTGCCTGCAGGCTATTTACTACATTGCCCAGTTCTGTAGGCTCCCCTATGTCCCAAATTGGCTACAGGGTTATTGTCCTTGGGGACCAGCTTTTCTTCATCATTCTCCAGATCCTTGTGGGGACTATATACTGGCTATTCCACCAAGATAGGAATCTCCTATTACTTTCAGTTCCCCTTCAGGCTGCTTTTGTTAGAGAGACTCTTTATCCCATTTCCCGTTGTGTATGGTAGGCATCTGTCAACTATTGCACCAAATCTCACGTTTAGAAATACTTACATAGTGAAAATAGATAGTGATTCTTTGATTACTTTTTCTTATTTCATATTACAGTTACTTGAACTGCCAGGAAATTAGCTGCTTCAAGTTCTGTTTTTCTTTTTCCTTAATGGTTCTGCACCTCTATAAAATATTCTTTAGCTCCTGTTCCATGTATAAGGGTAATTACTTGTTGTTTAGGGTTTCATTTTTATCTTTTCGAAGGGAGAATGATATAGCATGACATGTTGGTTACTAGTCTAAGAAATTCTTCAAGCTCTAGAGTCTAGAATAGGTAACAAGTGGATATTTATCCTAAAGAATCAGCAAACCCCTTGTTATAAGTTATAACAATGAAAACCTAGTTATTGTTAAAGGGAACTCTTATGATTGTAAACTACTTTCATCAAGATATTCTAACAATAATTTATCTTCATAAACTTTTCTGTTTTCATTTTTTAATTTTGTTATATGTTTTATCAGAACAGGTCAGATGGACACATCATCGGTAAAATGTCTTATCAACAGCATTTCTCGATTCATTCTTCTAGTATCATGCCAGACAATGAAAGCAATGCCTATTCAGAAGGATTACAGAGATCTAGTTGGTGCATTAAAGCTTTTGAAAGCAGTGCTTGATGAAGTTGTTGATTACAAAATTCCTTCAGATGAAATTCTCTGTAAAGAGTGTGAAGAATTGGATACGGCTATCAATGAGACTAGGGAGTTCATGGAAAATTGGTCTCCAAAAATGAGCAAACTATGCAGTGTAAGTAACATCTTATTAACTTATTTTCCCAGTGGATCAATTTTTATCATCCCCTGCCTCCCTAAAAACAAATTCTGTGAACGGAATTACTTTTGTGCACCTTATTTATTATTATTATTATTTTTTTTTGGTGAGATTCATTTGGTGTTATTCAACAGCAATAGTATTATTAATATATCTAGTTCTTATTTGTGAAACTTTATTTCTGGCACATGTTTAATGAATGTCATCTAGTAATTTCCTGAAATTACATGATCATTTCTTTGAATTAGGAGAAATCATAGGGAACAGAAGAAAACTTGAATCTTACAACGGCAGTTGCATTAGACTGCAAAATGCAAACTTATTTCTTTCCTTTTGCTTCTGGAAATCAAGTGGAGAACATAAAGTATTTTGTCTTTTGGGAGTTCTGTGTGTGGGTTTTTAGGGGAAAAAAAGGGTTTTTGGGGGGGGGGGGGGGGGGTGGTAACTTTCTATATGTACTTGTTTTAATTATTATTTGTTGTGTTATATCTCCAGGTTCTGTGGAGTGAGCCATTGCTGATGAAAATTCGGAGCTCATCAATCGATATTTGTCACATATTGTGTAGATTATTACAGTCATCTTCGTCTACTATAAGTTTAAGTAATGTGCAGGTATAATGTCCGCCGCATATATTGTTTTCTATGTGAATTCAGTTTTACTGGTGGCAAACTTTCTCTTCTGTATTCAGTTTTACTGGCTTTAGATAGCTATCACTCTACTAGTTGTCTGGTCATTTAAGGCAATTGTCAGACTGATTCCTGGTACTCTTTCAGAATTGTATGCAGGAGCTTCAATGTTTGAAGCAGGAAAGAGTAACGGAATATATAGAAGAGGCTATTATAAGTCAAAGAGATAATATTGTTCCCTGCACCAAACATCTCCTGAAGATTATTGAATTTCTTAATTTGACACCAAACCAGGAACTACTGAAAGAAAGTATTTGTGTGGAAAAAGAGAGAATAAATGCCCAAGTCAATAAAGCGAAAGGGGAACTAGATCAAATCTACCAAATTGTGAATCTTGTCTCCCACATTCGTAATTGCATGGTGAAAATTCAGCGCTTTGAAGCAAGAAGTGGTGTCCCAATCCCTTCATACTTCCGCTGCCCTCTATCGTCAGAACTTATGTTGGATCCTGTGATCGTGGCTTCTGGTCAAACCTATGAGAGGTCTTCCATCCAAAAGTGGCTTGATCATGGACTGACTATTTGCCCAAAGACTCGTCAAACACTCACACACACAAATCTTATTCCCAATTATACTGTAAAAGCCATGATATCAAATTGGTGTGAAGAAAACAATATAAAAACTTACAACTCTGAGCGCACTGAGTTTGTTTCAGTGCCATCCCTATCAGATCATGCATCTCCTCAAGATTTAATCCGCACAGATAGTTCCCCTTTTTCTTTACACAACAGCAATTCGATGTCAAGATCATCTCATGAAGTTGGAAATGGATTTGAAAAGCAAAAGAATGATGCCTCTTCTAGATTAAATGGGAAAAATTCCAATGGATTCCAAAGCCGGGAGACAGAAAAGTTTTACCATCCATCCCCTGAACAATCATACATCCATAGCAGGAGTGAATCAGCATCAAGTGCCATTTCCAGTGTTGATTATATGCCACCAGTGTCAGATGAGGTGCCAAGAATATCGAGCAAGCGTGAAAACGTGAATGAGCTGTCTGGTGAAATCACAACTGAATGTCTTGATACTTCTCCTCAATGTAAAGAACCAGGATTTCCCTCTTGGTTACCTGGAAAGAAATTTGACAACTTGAAAATAGAAGTTGAAGTAGCAGGTAACATAAACCATAATTACTTAAGAGCAAACTCACTCCCATTTTCAGACTCAGGATCTGATGAGGTGACCTCAGCTTCCCATGTCAAGAAATTGATTGAAGACCTTAAGAGTCAGTCCAATGAAGTGCAAACTACAGCTGCAGAAGAATTGCGGCTTCTTGCAAAACACAACATGGAGAATCGTGTCATTATAGGCCAGTGTGGGGCTATTGCACCTTTGGTCTCACTTCTTTCTTCAGAAATGAAGCGAACACAAGAGCATGCTGTGACAGCCCTTTTAAATTTATCAATTAATGAAAACAATAAGGCCATGATTGCAGAAGCGGGTGCTATAGAACCACTTATCCATGTTCTGAAAACAGGAAATGATGGAGCCAAAGAGAATTCTGCAGCAACTCTATTCAGTCTCTCTGTACTAGAAGAATACAAGGTGAAAATAGGTCGTTCTGGTGCAGTTAAAGCATTGGTGGATCTTCTACACTTGGGAACTCTTCGAGGGAAGAAAGATGCTGCTACAGCTTTGTTTAACCTATCAATTCTTCATGAAAATAAGGCTCGTATAGTTCAAGCAGGTGCTGTAAAGTATCTTGTTAAGTTGATGGACCCTGCTACAGGGATGGTTGACAAAGCTGTTGCTCTTCTAGCAAACCTGTCAACAATTGGGGAGGGACGTTTGGCAATTGGGCGGGAAGAGGGTATTCCATTACTAGTTGAGATTGTTGAATCGGGATCTCAGAGAGGAAAGGAAAATGCTGCTTCTGTACTGTTGCAACTGTGTCTCAACAGTTCCAAGTATTGTACCCTGGTTCTGCAAGAAGGAGCTGTCCCTCCCTTGGTTGCCTTATCACAGTCTGGCACACCAAGGGCAAAGGAAAAGGTAAACAGCTTATTCTAACACTGGCTGCCCATCTTTTTCTTTTCAGTCTGGTCAGCTGCTTTCCAGTCAGTGTGCCATTATACCATGCAGTTGGTGTCCTTCAACCAGTAAAAGGAAATAAAAAGCATTACAAGTTAATTATGAGAAGGTTCATTTTTGTTTGAGTGAAAAGCCTTCCCATCCCCACCCAAATATTTTCAGTTCCTGTCCTCCTAGTGACTATGTCTTTGATACAAGATGTGTGCCCAAGTTCCATGAGTGTGTGAGATTGACCTAAATGTGTGGAAAAAAGATAATAATATATTTTGTTTTCTATTATGCAGGCACAACAGCTTCTTAGTCACTTCCGGAATCAGCGAGAAGGGGCCACAGGCAAGGGAAAATCATGAAGAGAAATTTTCTTGGTTTCTTGCTGCTTTTTACCTTTGGCTCTTATCTCCTCCTTGTCAATTGCTCTTCTTCGACATATTCCTTTAGGGCTCTTTCTTCATACATTCTTTAGCTCTCAATTATATCCATTTGCATCATAGTCTTGAAATTTTCTTTTCCTCCATTATGGTGGGTAGTGATGGATTTCTTATTAAGTGCAAAATGGGATTGGATTGTAAACTTAGGACTGTAGTTTCCCTGAGAACATAGCTTGGCCAAGTATAAAATCTAGTCACTACAGTGTTTATCCTGTTTTTTGGTCCTCATTAGTGTTTTGTACATAAATTGTATATATCCTACAGTATTTATGCTCTATATAGGTCCTTGTAATCTGCTGTAGAATCATAGTATTGATTTTTGCTATTTGTTGCACCAAAGTTCTAGTAATAATGTACCTTTTCTCCTCTTTTACTCAAGCAAGCACTTGGCCGGAAGACAATACTCCCAACATAAGGGCAGGCATTTATGAGCATGAGATCAATATTGGGTAGTGTTGCTCGGAAATTATTACTTCATTTATTGTGGTAGTGTACATCAATGTCGTGCTTCATTGTATGTTGTTTATC
The DNA here is from genome assembly GCF_932294415.1 of Quercus robur. Classification (NCBI taxonomy): domain Eukaryota; kingdom Viridiplantae; phylum Streptophyta; class Magnoliopsida; order Fagales; family Fagaceae; genus Quercus; species Quercus robur. The sequence goes on from NC_065542.1 coordinate 42,191,702, forward strand.
CTGAATAGGTAGAACTTAACAAAATTTTGTGATAAACTAGTACACGGTTGTAGAATGTGATTTTGGTCTGGTAAATGTTTGTGATGCTCTAGGCTCTAGTGGAGTCATGATGCTGTGATGAAGATTCTGAAAAGTGTGAAGATAAGTGGCATCCTGTTAAGGCTTCCAGAAGTGGCTTTGATATCTCACACCTTTTCTTTGTTGACGGTTTAGTGATATTTCCTAAGTTAGATAAGAAGAATTGCCATTATGTGAAGGAAGTTGATTAATTTTGTTAGTTTTTGGCCAAAAGGTTAACCAAGGAAAATGTGGAGTCTTCTTCTTGCCAAATGTGAATCAATCCCTTAGAGAGCACCTGTGTAATATTTTTGGGTTTTATTCAATCCCAAATCTGGGAAGTACTTGGTTCCCTAGCAAATTTGTGAGATCCTCAATCCAAGATCTGAGCTTCATTATGGATCCAGTATAGGGTAGGTTTGCATGGTGGAAAGCCCATCTACTTTCCTTTGCTAGTAGGATGGTACTCAACTACTCATTAATGCTACCCCAACAGCTATTCCAACTTATGTGATGTAGTGGGCTGGTTTGAAAACCAGGCTCTTTGACAATCTGGACAGAGTCAGTAGGAACTTCTTGCGGGTTAGGAGTATGATTATCAAAATCGCGATCTAGATCGTAGGATCGCACGATTTTACGATTTCATCTCAATAAAATGTTTAGGATCGCACTAAGATCATAAAAATTGTAGGATCGTACGTAGGATCGTAGGGGATCCTACCAAAAACAAAAAAATTTGGTTTTTTTATTTTTATTTTTTATTTTTTATTTTTTATTTTTATATATATGGGATAAATTTTTTGTTTTGATGAAGTTTTAAGGGTTTTTATATTTTCATGTTGTGATGGTATAACTTTTATTTTATTTTTATAAAATTATGTTAACCTAAACAAATGTTTTCTAATTTCTAGTTCACTTGTAATCAAAATGAATGAATGATTCATCATTTCTAAAGGAAGAATTTGATGTTGGCTTTACTGCCTTTTAAGTTATAATGTTATTAAATTTTTTTTATCAATATACTAATTTGTGTTCTAATATTACTAAATTTTTTTTTTATATATAATTTTACCAATTATGCTTGTATTTGTATATTGATTGATTGATTTTTTTGAGCATGCACTTTAATTGTTCCTAAGTGGTATAACTTAAATAATTGAGTGTGAAATTGTATCTTAATGTCTTTTGTAACTCTAGTATACAAATATATAATGTCTAAATAGATGATGAAATGAATGATGATGATTAGGAATTTAGGATGGTGGTTATAAGAATCTTAGAATGAGAATAATTAAATGTTCACTTCACTTTAATATTTATCTTGCTTTTTGGATTTCATATTGTAGTTAGCTAGTTTCCATTTGCTAACTTATTTTGGATATCAAACTTGGAACTTAGAACTTGGAAAATATTTTTCATATGTTTTGATAAATATTTTGGTATTCGGTTGCTAATTAAACATTTATTGAACTTTATAAATACATTGGGTCAAAACTTAAATATACTTGTTTTGTTAATATAGACTTAGCGATGTATGACATGCATCATATGATGCAAATCTTAGTTTTTTTATGGATGAATTTAAAATTTACGTGATTATTCAACATACAAAGTCATTATCAATGTGTTTTTTTGCTTTAAATATGAAAATATATAGGATTTTACGATTCACGATCCGATCTTACGACTTACAATCTCACCTACCTTCAATGATCATACGTAGGATCTCGATTTTGACAACCTTGGTTAGGAGGATGGTCTCAGCTTACACTCAGTTATGTGGGTTCAAGAGTTGACTAGTGTATACTTGATTCCTAGGGGCAAAGGTAAGTACAAGGGTGGGGGGCATTAGTCTACAAAAATAAGAATTGGCCCCCTCAAATATTTGAATTAGTCCAATGATACTCTTAAAAAAAATAATTGGTTTAATAGTTATAAGGATATAACTTTATTTTTCGCAATTTTATTTTTTGTTGTAAAATGCGCTTTTATATCTGTTAAATATTTGATAAAATTTGGTATCAAACATGTTTGAATCTATCTTTTTCAACTCGTTATGTGGCGATTAACAAGTCATTGATTCATTAAAAAAATCTTGTCACTAAAACTACACATGAAATGTGTCTTTAGTTGCCATATAATAAGTTAAAGCAAGATAGTTTTAAATATGTTTTTGATCATTTATGTTTTTGAGAATTTCATTAGTTGAATTGAAAGATTTTTTACTTACTTTAATATAAAATTTGATAATTTGTATTTAAAATGAAACTTTTTAACAATGAAAATGGAAAAATTGAATTTTATTTTATGAAAAATCACCATCAAACATAATTTTGATTGAAAATACTAAACTCTTTTTTTTTTTTTGGTGTGTATATATATAACTTATCAAATAAAAAAGTGTGTGTATATATAATAAAAAAGTATGCATGTATATATATATATATATATATATATATGTGTGTGTGTGTGTGTGTGTGGGACTTGTCTTGATAGATATATTAGTGTTGCAATTTGGCCCCCCAACAAAAATTCTTGGCTTCACCCTGTTGATTCCTAATAGATTAGCTTCTGCACAGGGCAGTAGGTTACCTTGCTCCCAAACTTGGAGTGCAATGAAGAAAGGTATTGACATTTTCTCAAAGGAATCCAATGGTTTATTGGAAGCCAAAGTAATCTCAAGTTTTGGAATGATAAATGGCTCACTCTGAGGTTCCTTAAGGGACCCAATTCAGGGACCCTTGAGTAGAGAGGATGAGGTTTGCTAGTGAAGGAAAGTGATATCCATTTTGGGTGGATTTGGAGATAGATTTCTTTTGACATTCCCGCATAGCTTGCTACTGGAAATCAAGCAAACCCTTTTCACATTTTGAAGATAGACTATCATGGGCGTTATCTAGTAGTGGAAATTTTGTTCTCAAGAGGACCTATAAGCTTGCTAAATGTCAGAATGTCAACAAGATTTAAATCCTCCTTCTGGATGTGCTATCAAGAAAACATATTGGTGAAAGAATTGCTAGAGAAGATTAGGACTCTGTGTGCAGTGTAGCTCCTTTCTTGATTTTTATTTTATGTCATGGTGATATATCAAATCTCTCTCACAAGGGAGTGAGCGGATAGCAAATACTTCCTCCTTGCTCCGCTGCTAACGTGGAATATGGCTCATTGTAGGGCAACCTTAGATTAGTAAGTAGTGGCGGCTCGGGTTTGAGGCTATTAGAGGAACATTGGTGTTGCAACTAGTGTAGCAGCAAAGCTTTGCATTTGAGGTATGAACTATTAATCCACAAAAGCCTAAACTTAGAAACAGTGAACATTGAAATTGAAGCCAAAGTTGTAGTAGATGTGTTTTCTTTATCTGATGAAATTAATTTGTGCCTCTCTTGTTGATGAGTGCAGGCAGTTGATAAATCAAAATTGGCAAGTATGGTTGAACACCACTACAGAGAAGCGAATAGTTATGGGGATGTGTTAGCAAGAAGTGGCTCAAATCAAGCATAGGATTTAGAGTTGTTCCCATTTTTTTTTTTTTTTTTAGGAACAACCCAACTCAGGCTGAAAATATATAACTAAACCAAGTCTTTTACAACATAATTCAAAATGTTTGGAGGAACAACCTCACCCCAAACTCTTTACTGGAAAGAGAACCTAGCATCCTTAGCTAATGCATGAGCAACATAATTACCCAGCCGCCTCACATGGATGATAGAGTAGGATTGGAAATAACCCCCTATAGATGCAAAGTCTTTTACCAAGTGTCTAGCCAACGCATTTGAAGCCTTCCCTGCCTGCAAACTCTTCACCACGAGGTCTGCATCTCCTTCAAAGCACACCTTGCGAAAGCTGAGTTCCCGGGCAAAGAGAGCAGCTCTGCGGGCCGCAAACATTTCCAAGATCTCCACAGATGTTGGCATGAGAACTTTCTCGAACAGAGCAACTAGCACCTGCCCCTTATTGCTGCGAATAACCACCCCAATACAGCCCTCCTCCTCCCCAAACACCGCCTCGTCGAAATTCGCTCTCATTGATCCCACAGGTGGAGGCTGCCATTGTACCGATCCAGCCCTTGACTGAGGTTCTTTCTGTTGCTTCCCCTATTGAAACTCATCTAACAGAGCCGTGGCTGATTGGGCAAGCTTCGAGAGTGGTTGGGCTGGTTCATTGAGTCTTTGTTTATTTCTTCTGACCCAGATCAGCCACACAGTCATGGCAAACTCCTCCAAGCTTTTTCCTTCCTCTTTTATGATGCTAACCAGATCGCACAGTGATATGACGCACGGGAATTTTCTCCTAACCTCTACAAAAGATTGCTCTCACCCTTCTCGGAGATTTTCACATCTCCATATGGCATGTAGCACGTCTTCTTCCCTGCACTTGCACTGTTCACACAGAGGGTTATCCAGCACTTTCTGCCTCTGTAAGTTCACCTTAGTTGGGAACGCATTTGAGCAAGCTCGCCAAAGGAACACCCTGACCTTGTTTGGGACTTTCAGCCGCCAAATGCTCTTCCAAAACCGCTTCACCTCATCAGCATTGGAGCTTGATGGTGCGGCCTTCATTTCAGACTCACACAACAATTGATAACCCGTTTTTACTAAGTAAGCGCCTGACTTGCACCTTGGCCAAGTAACACTATCCTCCTAGTCCGTGACAGGTATTGGAATGCTCTTGATTCTTTGTGCTTCAAATGGCAAAAAAAGGGCTTCCACTAGTTGGTCATTCCAACCCTCACCCCTAGTTGCCAACAGTTTTGCTGCTTCCCAATTTGAGGCAACCCCATTCTTTGGAGAAAGAATACAAGCCGAGTCTCCTCCAGGCAGCCACCTATCTCCGTAGATGTTAATCTTCCTTCTGTTTCCCACACTCCAAAGCAAACCGATTTGGACAAGATTTCTAGCTTTTGCAATGCTTTGCCAAGCATAAGATCCGGAGGCAACCTTTGCATCAAAAATTGACCTGCTTGGAAAGTATTTCGCACTAAAAACTGGATAAAAGAGAGAAGACTGATCCACAAGTAGTCTCCACACTTGCTTTGCTAGCATAGCCTCATTAAAATTTTCCAAATCTTTAAAGCCCATACCCCCCAAGGCCTTTGGTTTGCACAAAGTTTCCCAATTCTTCCAATGGATCCTTCGTTGATCTCCCCTTTGCCCCCACCAAAATTTCCTAATTATCATCTCAATATCATTTAATAATCCGGATGGGAGTTTGAAACAACTCATCGCAAAAGTGGAAATAGCTTGAACTACCACTTTTAACAGCACCTCGCTACCCGCTTGCGAAAGGAGCTTTTCCTTCCATCCTTGCAACTTGCTCCACACTCTCTCCTTAATGAAATTGAGACTCACCTTTTTATTTCTCCCAACCACCGCTGGAAGCCCAAGGTACTTTTCGTATTCTCGCACTTCACTTACTCCCAAGATATTAAGAATTTATAATTTCCTCTCCTCCGGGGTGGACTTGCTAAAAAACACAGAAGTTTTTCCTCTATTCAACTTTGCCCTGAGGCTTGCTCATATAAACTCAAAATATGTTGGATAGCATCCAAGTCACTCATTGTAGCACGGCAAAAAAGTAGAGTGTTGTCTGCAAAGAAAAGTGGGTGATTTTTGGGCCATTTTTGCAAAGAGAGAAGCCCCTAATAGCTTCGGACCTAGCTGCCTGTTGCAATTGACAATTTAGAGATTCAGAACAAATTAGGAATAGGTACCTATTTAGAGTTGTTCTTAGATCCTCCTACAGAGATAAATATCCGTTTTAATTCGGATCATGCTAGCTTGCATATTAAGTATTAACAGGCTTTATCTTGTTCATAAAAAAATAAAAAATAAAATAAAATTGCTTTATCTTGATACTGCTAACTATTTAATACCTATGAAGTTCCTTAATTACCAAGAAAAAAAAAAAGAAAAAGAAAAGAGTTTTGATCATTTTTTTTGTATAGAAAATTTCCTTTGCTAAATAAGAGGGCTAAAATGATTGGTTTTATTGTCAATAACTTGGTTTCTTCTATGATCTACTAGACTTTAGTAGGTATAAATAATAAATCTGAATTCAATATGAGCTCCTATTGGAGAAATAGGTAAAATATATACAAGCTTGTATCACTCGAAGGGAAAATTATTAGGTACTCCTGGAGTACCATAAATACGTATGTGGATGATATTTTTCAGAATTTACTGTAGATTTTAAGTGGGGGCCTAGAATTAAGTCAAGGCAATAATTTTTGCAATATAAATCCGATATATTCGTTACTGTATTTTTGATTTTATGAGTATTTAAGCTGCTTTGGAAAGTATTGGAGTGGACTTGGACTTTCACCTATAAATTTTTCATCTAATCCTCTCTTTCATAATTACTAAAAAAATACCTAATATATTTCAATTTCTTTTTTGTTTTTGGTTTTGTTATATTTTGTCATATTTTTTTTCAATTATTTTATTAATATTTTGTCCATATAAATGATCGATTTATTGGCTAATATATTTCTAAATGTTACCTTAACATATATCACTATCATTTCTTAGCATTGATATATCACAAATTTATAACTTCCATAATAAGGCTTTAACGATTTTAAAACCTATTGTGGCGGTTTATAACCACAGGTCCTGAAATTGTTTATTTTTTAATTTTTTATAGCAAGTCTAGTATTTGGTGTACCTATTGCGGCAGTTCTAAACCACCGCAATAGGATAGAATTTGTGATACTTACATTGAAAAACCGCCGCTATAGACCTCTAAACCGCCGAGATTAACCATACTTGTCGTGGCACTTACAAAAGCGCTGTTAAAGGCCTGGGTGTATAGTGACAGTTTCTAAAAGTGCCATAATAGATGAGCTATAGAAGCGGTTTTAGAAACTCCCGAGAAATAAATCCTTCTATAAACCTTATTTTTTATGGTGTCTTGACAATATCTCAAACTATGGATACATATAGAATTGTAGTATATTCTCATATTTATATCGTCACAAAAAAAAAAACCATTTGAAATTATTTCCATAGGAAGAGTTTCTATTATTTATTTCTTCCAAATTGTGATCATAAGAAGAATGAGATTTCCTTTTGGTTAGGAAATAGTTGGAATTTATAAACCTTCTTTTTTTTCCCTTCTCTTTTTGGGGTGGGTCACTGGAATAATTTGGAATAGTATATCTATTTTTTTAAGACGCAAATTGGGTGGGATTATCAGAATAATTTGGAATAATATTTATCTTTTCAACACAAACTTAGTCCACAACATTGTTGACAGGGCCCAATCCTAGAACTTTTTTCCCCTTATTGTGAAAGCCCAAAAAGCACAACAAATTCAATTTTGGTATGATTACAAAATGTGTTATCAGAGTTCTGCTGTTTTGAAACTACAGAGACAACAAATCTTCAAGTGGTCCTGAAATAATCGAGAGATCGGTTTGGCAGTGGGTGTCTCAATTTGTAGCTTTGAACCATTGTGAAGATGGAGGTTGGACGAGCAATTGTAGCAATAGCTTGGAGCTTAGATGCAAGGCAAATTACATGGCTTGGAGGACTTATTACACTATGACAAACATGGCCTATGGTGACATAAATTAGTTCGGTTGTAACACAACTTCTTTATAGTGGATTTGACAAACTGGGCTAGGCCATACAATGTTTTTCCCTATTGGATTTTCACTTTGTAAACAATTTCTCATCTTCTGAGTGTGATTGTTCTTATTGTGATTGGTTTTACTGTTTTATTCCTGTTGCAATTGAACTTGTCTAAGTAATTACTTGGACTTGATATTAATAAATTGTTAAAATTGGTGCAAAGTATATATACAGGTCTAAACGTGGATTTTTGCAAAAGAAGCGTAATTTTGATTTACTTAAGATCGAAAGAACTTCAACTATATTTTTTTTTTTTATGAACAAAAAACTTCAACTATATGTACCATGAAAGTGTCATGTTCAATATCCGTTGATTTTGTTACACCTTTTGATTTTGTTGATCTTTTATTTTTGATTATCACCTTTTGATGGTTGTTATACCGTTTGATACAGTGCTCCGTACAATAGTTAGTCAATAAAAGACATCAGGGTACAGGGAAGCCCCATGGGTTGCTGTTGCTTTACAAAATGTGTTATCCGATTACAATTTTTATTATTGCATTTGATACAGTGCTCCGTACAATAGTTATTCATGCACCCACGAAAGATAATGGACCTTTCAAATTTTTCTTTAATTTTTTTTTTATTTTTATTTATAAATTAATTTTATAACGCTATACTCTTTACCTAATCCTATGAGTCCTCACTGACATAAGTGAATACAAAATAGACATGACTTGTGTCCAATGGAAGTTTCCACCGAATATGTTAGATGATGGACACTTCCACCATCTAACGTACACTACAAGAAAAACAGGCAGTTGCGGCGCACCTATTGCGGCGGGTGCGAAAACCGCCGCTATATGTCGCCTATTGCGGCGCATTTTTGGCCCGCCGCTATATATGAGATCTATTGCGGCGTTTTTTGTGACCGCCGCTATAGGTAGGGTTTTTTGCGGCGTCCTATAGCGGCGGGACATAAAACCGCCGCAATAGACCTGTTTTAGCGGCAGTAACAGAGCTATAGCGGCGCTCCAAAAACCCCGCCGCAATAGGGGTCCTTTTTGCGGCGGGTTGGACCGCCGCAACAGACCTTTAAATTTCCAAGCCCCAAAATTTGTCTCTTTTTTTTCGCCTTCCTACTTAAAGATCAAATGGTAAATTACATCCGATTGGCATGAAAATTGGCATACATGTTAAGAACATATAGAAAATGTGATCCAACGGTTGGATTTTCAAAATATGAATTCAACAATAAGTTATTGGTTAGTGTAACATTTTTTTAAAGTTACATCAAGTGTAACTTGAACCTAACCCTATATTTCTTAATTCAATGTGAATTTTGACAAATATACCGTTAGATTACATTATCTTCATATATTTTTTATACTTACAAAATTTCAAAGTGATCAAAGATTAATAGTCATGTCATTAATCAATTGTTTAAATTCAAGTTTTTGTAGTTTAAAATAACGCATAAAATATGAGTTTAAAGATCAAATGGTAAATTACATTTGATTGGCATGAAAATTTGCATGCATATTAAGAACATATAGAAAATGTGATCCACTGGTTGGATTTTCAAAATATGAATTCAACAATAAGTTATTGGTTGGTGTAACATTTTTTAGAGTTAAATCACGTGTAATTTGAACCCAACACTATATTTCTTAATTCGATGTGAATTTTGACAAATCTACCATTAGATTATATTATCTTCATATATTTTTCATGCTTACAAAATTTCAAGGTGATCAAAGATTAAAAGTCATGTCATCAATCAATTGTTTAAATTCAAGTTCTTGTAGTTTAAAATAACGCATAAAAGATGAGTTTAAAGATCAAATGGTAAATTACATCCGATTGGCATGAAAATTGGCATGCATGTTAAGAACATATAGAAAATGTAATCCAACGGTTGGATTTTCAAAATATGAATTCAACAATAAGTTATTGTTTAGTGTAACATTTTTTAGAGTTACATCAAGTGTAACTTGAATCCAACTACACATTTTTTAATTCGATGTGAATTTTGACAAATCTACCGTTAGATTACATTATCTTCATATATTTTTCATTCTTAAGAAATTTCAAGGTGATCAAAGATTAATAGCCATGCCATCAATCAATTGTTTAAATTCAAGTTTTTGTAGTTTAAAATAACGCATAAAAGATGAGTTTAAAGATCAAATGGTAAATTACGTATGATTGACATGAAAATTGGCATGCATGTTAAGAATATATATAAAATGTAATCCAACGGTTGGATTTTTAAAATATGAATTCAACAATAAGTTATTGGTTGGTGTAACATTTTTTAGAGTTATATCACGTGTAACTTGAATCCAACCCTATATTTCTTAATTCGATGTGAATTTTGACAAATCTACCGTTAGATTACATTATCTTCATATATTTTTCATTCTTAAGAAATTTCAAGGTGATCAAAGATTAATAGTCATGTCATCAATCAATTGTTTAAATTCAAGTTTTTGTAGTTTAAAATAACGCATAAAAGATGAGTTTAAAGATCAAATGGTAAATTACGTATGATTGACATGAAAATTGGCATGCATGTTAATAATATATAGAAAATGTAATCCAACGGTTTGATTTTTAAAATATGAATTCAACAATAAGTTATTGATTGGTGTAACATTTTTTAGAGTTATATCACGTGTAACTTGAATCCAACCCTATATTTCTTAATTCGATGTGAATTTTGACAAATCTACCGTTAGATTACATTATCTTCATATATTATTCATGCTTACAAAATTTCAAGATGATTAAATATTAATAGTCATGTCATCAATCAATTGTTTAAATTCAAGTTCTTGTAATTTAAAATAATGCATAAAAGATGAGTTTAAAGATCAAATGGTAAATTACATCCGATTGGCATGAAAATTGGCATGCATGTTAAAAACATATAGAAAATATGATCCAACGGTTGGATTTTCAAAATATGAATTGAACAATAAGTTATTGGTTAGTGTAACATTTTTTAGAATTACATCAAGTGTAACTTGAACCCAACCCCACATTTTTGAATTCGATGTGAATTTTAACAAATTTACCATTAGATTACATTATCTTCATATATTTTTCATGCTAAAAAAATTTCAAGGTGATCAAAGATTAATAGTCATGTCATCAATCAATTGTTTAAATTCATGTTTTCGTAATTTAAAATAATGCATAAAAGATGAGTTTAGAGATCAAAGGGTAAATTACATCCGATTGGCAAGAAAATTGGCATGCATGTTAAAAACAAATAGAAAATGTGATCCAACGGTTGGATTTTCAAAATATGAATTCAACAATAAGTTATTGGTTGGTGTGACTTTTTTAGAGTTACATCAAGTGTAACTTGAACCCAATCCTATATTTCTTATTTCGATGTGAATTTTGACAAATATACCGTTAGATTACATTATCTTCATATATTTTTAATGCTTACAAAATTTTAAGGTGATCAAAGATTAATAGCCACGTCATCGATCAATTGTTTAAATTTAAGTTTTTGTAGTTTAAAATAGCTTATAAAAGATGAGTTTAAAAATCAAATGGTAAATTACATCCAATTGGAAAGAAAATTAGCATGCATGTTAAGAACATATAGAACATGTAATCCAACGGTTAGATTTTCAAAATATGAATTCAATAATAAGTTATTGGTTGGTGTAACATTTTTTTGAGTTACATTAGGTGTAACTTGAACCCAACCCTATATTTATTAATTCAATGTGAATTTTGACAAATTTACCGTTAGATTACATTATTTTCATATATTTCTCATGCTTACAAAATTTCATGGTGATCAAAGATTAATAGCCGCGTCATTAATCAATTGTTTAAATTTAAGTTTTTGTAGTTTAAAATAACGCATAAAAGATGAGTTTAAAGATCAAATGGTAAATTACATCTGATTGGCATGAAAATTAGCATGCATGTTTAGAACATATAGAACATGTAATCAAACGGTTGGATTTTGAAAATATGAATTCAATAATAAGTTATTGGTTAGTGTAATATTCAATAATATGTTATTGACCATGTCATTTTCTAAATCCAACCGTTTGATTGTGACCATAATTTATCAGAATTAACTTTTCATTACACTCTTCAAATCCAACGGTTAGATTTCAAATTTAAGAATGGCATGTGATGGATATGTGTTATGTACTTATATGGTTATGTTTACTCAATCTGACCATCCAATTAGTCATATTATTTTTTTAAAAAGTAAACAAAGTTAGTCACATTTTTAAATTCTTACATAAATTTAATAATAGCTATGATATTTTTTTTTAAATTTTTAATAAGATAGAACGTGTGATAATTTTTGTTGTGTGATATATATATTTTGAGAAAGTTGTGTGGTGAATTTTATTGAGTATATGTGATTGTTTTTTGTTTTTAAATTTTATTTCATAGCTCATTAATAAAATGACCAAGTAACTTCACCAAATTGCAGATTTTTTTTTATAATTTTTTTAAATAAATTTTTTTTTTGTTTTTATCTTTTTCTCCTATAATTTCTAAGTTGATAAAAATATTAATTTAACTACAATCTAAACTCTTCATCTAAACATTTTTTTTATTTAAATTATATTATTACGTGTAATTATATGTCGTAACATTAATATATTTTAAGCCAATGTCAATCGTGTGTACCTTTTTTTTTTCTTTTTTTGTTGAGTTAAACCACTTGTGTACTTTGTGATCTAAAATATGTGACCTTTTTTTTTTTAAATGTAAATAAAAAAAGTACATTAATATAAATGTACTTTTTTTTTTTTTTTTTTACATTTATGGGGGTAAGTTGGCCTTTTTTTTTTTTATATTAATTATTAAATTATATTTTACAAATTTGTAGTACTAAATTATATTTTATTAATTTGAAGTATTATATTATATTTTATTAATTGAAAGTATTAAATTATATTGGAATTATTATATTATTATTATTATATTTTTTTTGTGAGGCAACTCATCACTTAACGCATTTAGACTTAGGAAAAAAAAAAAACAACAACAAAACAAAACAAAGGAAGAAAATGAAAAATCATGCCCAGTACCAATACAAAAAAAAAAAAAAATTCTTCTTTAAAAAATTAAAATATCCAATTTTAGGACTAAATTTTAGGACTAAGAATAATTATTACGTTAAGAATTTAAACTTCTTTTATCAATTTTTTTTTCATCATTTTTGAATTAAAGGTAATAACAAAGTTGCCATCCCAAATGGGTTGATTGAAACATCTGGTATTAAATTACGTTCTTATCAAAAAAGTATCAGAAATAAAACAAAAAGAAAAAAAAAGAGCATGTCACGCCTAGGAAAGAAAAAGAAAAAACAAAAGGAGAAAACAAAGGAGGATTAGCACAAAAAAATAATAATAAATAAATAAAGAATTAGAATTTAAAAAAAAAAGGATCAATGGATGAAAACAATACACCATGAAAGATCAACGGATAAAAACAAAAGAGGATAAGCACAAAAAAATAATAAATAAATAAAGAATTAGAATTAAAAAAAAAAAAAAAAGGATCAATGGATAAAAACAATACACCAAGAAAGATCAACGGATAAAAACAAAAGGTAAAAGTTAGGGTTTTTTTTACCCTATCACATTTTCAGCCGCCTCACTCTCTCTTCCTCATCCTCACCTTCGGTTCTCTCTCTCCCTCACAGCTCAAATCTTCACACACACACACACAGAAGAGAGAGAGAGAGAGAGAGAGAGAGAGAGAAAGAGGTCCAGCGGTCAAAGAATTCATCGTCTTCGTCGCTTGCACCGTCGCCAGCTGTACCCCTCCCTCCCAACGCCAGTCCGTCCAGCACGAAGGTCTCCCGATCTCTTCATTTTCTTTCTATTAGGTTTTTTCTTGGAATTGGAATTCCCTCGCAATATATAACAGATCCTCTCGCAACTCGCAAATGGCGGAAGAGATTGAAACGATGTCGTCGTCTCTCTCCGAAGACACTCTCTCGCAATCTCAGGTTCCCTTCTCTTCTCTTCTCTTCTCTTGTACATTTTCTATTTTTTATATATATAATTTCAGGGGGTTTCTCTCTCATGATTTATTCGTAATATTTTTTTATTTTTTTACCGAATCATTGTATTCCTTTAACTTCTCATTACGAAGTTGGGTTTCATCTTTGAAATTTGAAAGAACAATTTGAGACCCTTTAATCATTTTTAATTTTTTTTTTATTTAATCTCATTTTGTTTCAAAAAAAAAAAATTCAATGCTATTTGACGTTTGAATGAATATGATGAAGGTTGGATGCGAAATTAGTAATGATAAAATTTGTTAGGTTGAAGGACATTCAGAATAATAGATAGATATATATATATATATATATATATTAACTTTTTGATGATATTTTTTGATAGTTGGATTTGGGGGATTTGTTGAACCCTGGATGGATGGATATGTTGGAAATGCAAACCAATTGAGCTAAAAGTTTTTTTTTTTTTTTTTTGGGTAAGAAAAGATAAATAATAATAATAATTTGGAAATAATGCTCAATTCAGCTCAGCTCTATAGATGGGATGGTTTAAAACACTTAGTATGCACATACATTATTATTACATTGGTGGCATTCCTATCTATCTTAAATTAAATGACTTCACACTCACAGTGGGGTTTGGTTTGGTTTTGTAATCTCAGGCTCCTGCTCCTGCTCCTGCATTATCCAGTTTTCCAGCTTTCTCAAATGGTGATTTTAGATGATTATGATTTTGGATTTATTTGCATGCGGTGAAATTGAATTTCCAAGAATACCTTTCGATTCCAAATTTCTATGCTCCAATTCTATTATACCGAACACACACACACACACACCATAAACCTGGTTCTTTTGAAATTGAATTATGGAAATGCTCTTATGCTTTGCGTGTTAGAAAGTAGCATGCATAATTTATCTTCATTTGTTTATCAAGATTTTTTGGGACATTCCTTTCCTTCTTGGTTTTTTGTATTGTTATTGTTAATGACCATTTTCTTTGTTTTTTTGTATTTAATAGAGTACAAGGTGCATGCTTACAACAGGAATGGCATTTGTTCTTTGGGTTTTATGGATGATCACTACCCGGTTCGGAGTGCTTTTTCTCTGCTCAACCAGGTACGCACTATCTAATTTTTTCTTTTGTGTGTGTGTGTGTGTGTGTGTTTTTTTTTTTTTCTTCAGAGTTAAATTTTTCGTTTGGGCTTTACTTTTGTATACATTTCGTAAGCCCTTTTTTTTACTTATAAAAAAAAAGGGTGTATCAATGTGTTAGATAATTGTTTGCCATGCTAAAGTTTGTTTTTTGTTTTGGTATAAGTTTACAGACTGGTTGAATTTTAGACTTGTTTATGGTTGAATATAAATGTATATTTGTGTATAATTATTTGTTTTGTGTGTGTGTGTATATATATATATATATTTAAGTAATTAGATTTAAATTTATATGTTAATTTTTGTATATAAAAGCATTTGATGATCAATCTCAATTTGTTGAATGGGTGAGTAATGGATCTCAATTGTTACAGTTTGTTTAATCGTGATTATTTGAAGATTTTTTCATGCAAGATGCTAGTGTAGTTTTTTAAGTATTCAAGGCTGTAATTGGGCACCATTTTTTTTTTCTAATGATTGGTTTATGGAAATTTTATAGCTTGGTTCATGTTTTATCTTCGAGATCTGTAAAAATTCCAATGATGATACTGTAAAGACATGTATATCATCACCTTCCCTCCCTATCACATTTTCATTAAATCCAATATATAATGTTATAAGTGCTAAGTGAATGTTTGAAGAGGACATTGATGCAAAGTGAAAAATCTTGTTGATTTAAGATGAGATGTAATCTGACTTATGAAAAAAGAAAAAAGAAAAAGATGAGGTGCAATTTGTCCAGTAAGTCATGCTTAGAAACTACTAGTTGAAAACGATTTATTATATTGTCCAGAATATAACTTTTAAAGTGCACATATTTGCTGTGATGTTATGTGGTGGTTTCTGGACAGTACATATACTGGGTTTTGAGATTGCCCTGATCCATGACAGGTGAAGGAATGCACATCAGCCTTGCTGCATTTTGCGAAGAAGACTAACATCCCATTCTTTTGGTGCGTATACATTGTCCAAGTCTGAAAGAAAGCCAACATTTGACATTTTTGGATGCATATTCATCACATCTAGGTCTGAGTGTTTAAGATCACCCCTAATCTTTTTATTTATTTATTTATTTTTATTTTAATAAGACAATTTAATGTTTTATGTTAAATCCTTTAAGTTGCATTTGTCAGCATCTGGGGTTTAAAATTGTTTGGCATGTCTTTAGCTAGGAAGCATGGACACGTGCACGGGTTCTAGTACGACATGGCAATTTTTAAAAAAAATTAGGACTCGGAACAGTAGGGATACGCATATTAATTAATTATAAAACTTAATCATATTTTTATTTTTATTTTTAAATATTGTTAAGATTTTATTTTTTTCATTTAATGTTAAACATATATCAATTTAAGAGCAATAATGGATAATAAAGTAAATTCATGACTAATAAATGATGTTTAGAAATTAGAATACAAACTAAGAATGAGATCCAAAAGTGTAAATAAAAGATAACTAGATAAGTGTTCAAGATTGAAACTACAAAGAAATAAAAGATAAGTGTCCCTCCCATGTACTGCAATTTTTCAAAAAAAATAAAAATGGTTGAGAGTCTCCCAGATGTGTCCCGTGTCCGACATAGGTACGGCACACCAAATGAAGGGCCCATGCTTCTAATTATGCTTCTAATTAATATGGGATTATTGCGCCCTCTTATTATGCTTCTAATCAATGTGGGATTCTAAAACCAACAAGTAAACCTCTAAGCTTATCCCCTCATGGGTTGGACTTAACAATTTCCCCTCCAGCCCATGTGATGTCTTTATTAGTATCCCTTTTTGTACTTTCTTTGATCCCTTTTGTTGGGAAAGGAGCTCCCTAATGTCCTTAACAAAAGATATGATTAGTTGAGTTTAAGAAAATTTTAAATTCTCACCCAAACTCAGCTTCATAACCAAACCAGTTGCATTCTCTACAAATTATCCTCTTTTCTATCTATTAGTATCTTTCCTCTTCGGTTGTTGAACTAAAGGCTCCTCTTTGCATTTGCTCCTCTATGCACTTCACATATCTCTTCCTTCATTACCACTAAAACAATTCTATTAACTTATATAACATTGCCTCATATAGAATATTATTCATAGCCAAAATAATCGAAGCAACCTAAAGAAATTATATTTCTTCTCATAAAACACTGATATTAACTTATATAACATTGCCTCAACTATTAAATCTTGATTTCTTTTTTCGTTTCTAACTTCTGAGAAAACACTGATACTATTGTTTTTTTTAATTAATTATATTGATTAGAAGTAGTGCAAAATATTGGATATATAAATATTGGTTTTGTTGATACTAATTTTTTTTTTTAAACTTTAATTATTTCATTGCAGTTATCTGAGAGACAAAATCAGGCATTTGGAGGAGGGCCCCACTCAATTAGGTATGTCATTCTCTCTCTCTCATTCATGGAATTTGATTCTTTCTTTGTTGTCGCTGTAGATTCCAACTCTCCAATACAAAAGCCTTTTTTTTTTTGGTTGTTGTTGTTGGTTTGGAGATATTAATGTAGGATTTATGCCATCTGAATTCTGTTTGTGTTGAGAACTATGCAATCAGATCTCTAGAAAATAGTTTTAGGATTTTTTATTATTATTATTGTTTTTCCATTTGAGATCAAATCATTAATCACGGTCCTTTAGGATTTTCATTTTAGTTTTTTTTTTTTTTTTTTTTTTTTTTTTTTTTTTTTTTTGTGTGTGGTGATTTATGTTTTGCCAAGGCTCCAATGAAGAGAAACCATTGGTGGTAATTCACTAGAATGTTTTACATTTAAAACATAAAGAAAAACCATGTGGAGAAAAAAAAAATACGAACTTGACTTAAAAAAAAAAAGGCGACTCTGGCTTTTGGTATTATTATTAGTGGCTTTTCAAAGCACCTTTTCTTGTATAATAATTGGCTGCTCTTCTCTCTTAACTGATATGGACAGATGGTGCTGGTGGTAAGGGCATATGGAAAAACTCCTTCACACTGATGGGTGTTGTTCATTATGGATATGAGATGTCTAACATGCTTCTTAAAAACAAGAAGAGAAAAAAAGGGGGGAAGTAAAAAAGAAAAAAAAAAATGGTATATGGGGTGTTTAACATGGAAGTTAGTCTTATTTTGTTGGATTATTGGTAGTGGCCGTCTGCTATGTATATGTTAAGCCACAACCACAAGAGTATAGAGTAGTTCTTATTTTTGTTTTCCTTTTGATTGGTCTTTATCCACCCCCCTCCCCCTTTTTTTTCTCTCCTTTTGATTATCACTAGTGGTAGACCACATCTTTTTTTTTTGTTAATTTTATTATGATGGATATAGACAATGTTATATAGTTAATATAATGTTGTGTACAAAGAAACATATCTTTTCTTTTGTTATGTATTTGATAATATATTTATATGTTAATATTACGTTAGTTTGGAGACATTTGTGTTGTTAATTAGTTACATTTGTGGTATTGTGTTAGTAGAGCTAAAACTATAACAGGCATTTTGTCTGGACAATAATATATTTGATGCCAACAATGTTTTTAAAGCCCACTGGGAGAGGGAATAAAAAAAAAAAAAGAACCTATAGCGGCGGTCAAAAAGCGCCGCAATAGGTGCACAATTTATTTTTTAAATGAAACCCTATAGCGGCGCTTATAGACCGCCGCTAAAGGTACGCACATATAGCGGCGTTTCCACCCGCCGCTAAAAGTCAATGCCATGAATTCTAAACACGTATGGCGGCGGTTTTATACCCGCCGCAATAAACCTTCACTCGCCGCTAAAAGGTACATCTATAGCGGCGCTTTTTGCGACCGCCGCAATATACCTATAGCGGCACTGCAACACTGACGGGACGGCCCGCCGCAATAGCACCCGCCGCTATAGGTCGAATGTACCTTTAGCGGCGCTTTTTTGGGCTTTAGCGGCGGTTTTGGCCCGCCGCAATAGCCCGTTTTTCTTGTAGTGGTATTCAGTGAAAACTTCCACTAGACACAAGCCACACACATACAAAATAATATAAGAAGTCATTTTTGTAGATTTAACCCAAAAAATCATTCATATCATTTTAGTTAAATTTGTGTAAAATAACATCAGAGCTACAATAATTTGTAAATATACATTGTTATTGTTGTCGTGTAAATTGATATAAAGAAATAATAAAAAAAGAGAGAGACATGATTTGGCTAGAGAATAATAAAAAATTGATAAAAAAATCAATATTTATATATATAAAATATAGTTTAAAATAAATAATTTAATGTGTAATATTTTAAAAAGTCGTTGCGTAAAATAGATAAGAATTTATTCACGTGCAATGCTCTAAGGAGACAATATAGTACCTGCTTTTGTGAAACAGGCAGAGAATTTAATTGGAGCTTGAAGGCTCAATGTTAATATTTTGCGCCTTTCTCAATGCTTGTGTTTCTGGTTTCTAATCCTATTGGTGGGAACAAAAATTCAAGCAAGGGGACAAGGGCGGTGACTAATACAGTAATGAAGGTGATTCCTAGCTAATTATAGGAATTTTATAGAGTTTGGAACTGTCTGCTTTAGGAAGCGTTGGATTTAAGAATACAAAAGCAAAAAATAAAATAATGTACCTCGTACAGTTAAGCTAATCAAGTTTAGTACTCCATTTGGATATTTTGTGGGTGGAAAGAGAGCTTTGCCAACATCTGCAGAGTTTAGTAGTATAAAAAATAGAGTTCTTTTTCTCGAGAAACCGTGTGAGCGAGCCTCGTTTTACTTGTCCTGAACAGTTCAACCGGTGAAGTTTCACATTCATTTAAAATCCTAGTTGTATATAAACTCTCTTTGTTTCCTAGTTTTATACGTCAATCCCTTTTTGTGACTATTCTAGATCCCTGCTATAACTGTATAGCATGCACTCTATTTTGGTACCACTAGGTTGAGTCTTACTGCTTGGTTCAAGCTCTACTTCAAAATCCAAACTTGTCTCTTTACCAATGTAAAGATCCAAAGAAATCAAATTTGTGTTATACTCAAAAAGATTAATCTAGTCACAATTAACCCTACTTCTTCTTGTTAGCAAAACTCATATCAACGTAGTATATGTTTGATGTAGAACTCATTACATACCCACACAACCACGTTCAAACAATATCCAGTCAAATTTAGGCGTTCATCACAACCAATAAGGTTGTCCCAGCATGCTGATGTGCATTTCCACTGCTTTTGCCAACAACCTTTATTCACTCACCTCTGGACAAAGCCAGGTTCTGTTAGATGGTATTGCCCCTCCTCCTCTGTCTGAATTAATAATCTAGACTTCTTTTTCTTTAGAATTGAATTTACATGGTCCACTAGCTATATGTTAGACGTGACTCTTATTACTAATTGATAGTGATTTTCTTTGATCGTAATTAATTCTACTTTGATTTTGGTTTTATTATTTCACGAGAAGAATTTTGTAGGTGATTCTATAAAGGCTTTTACTTGGTATTGAGTGTATTAATACTTCAGGGAAAGAAAAAATATTTTGGAAATTTAAATAAAAAAAAAAAAAAAAGCTTTCACATTGTGGTTAGGATTAACATTCTTCTTGGATTCAAGGTTTAATTTTTACTTGAAGGTAATGCACTTATCGAAACTTGGTTTAAACTTTTCAAAGTTCACCCTTGCGTTTGAAAGCTTCAAGCCAAGCCATTCTATAAATCTTGTGGGTTGGTAATCTGTGCCCAATCAGAAGTACGTACCAGTTTTCATGATTCATTTATTAAATCCTTTGACTGGGGGTTTTGAGTTAATTAGCTGAAGTTGAAAGATACTGCGCACCCTGAAGAAAAAAGAAATCGAATATCTGCTTTAGTGTGGGTTGGGTATTGGTTTAAAAATTTTTATTTTTTATTTTTATTAATTAATTTATTTTTATTACTATTTATAAGTTTTATTATATATATTTTTTTACTATTTATAAGTTTCAATATACTATTTCAACAACGTTTTAGTTTTATTTATTGTATTTTCAGCAAAAAAAAATTTAGTTCCAACTAAATAGACCCTTATTGTGAATAAGAGAACCATGATTATTGTAGCATCCACACTTTTTACAAGCATGCGTAAAATGTGAACATGTGTCTATATATATATATATAAATATATATGTGTGTAGAGTGTTTTTATGAAGATGTGTTAATTAAGTTACAATACTTTTAGCCTGTATTAATCTTGCAATAATAATTTCATTTTGTATCGGAAAAATAATAATAATAAATTTCCTTTAAAATAAAGGCTCCAAAGCTATTTTGTCGCCCAAGTTGGCATTGTTTAAATTATCTGACTAGTTTTCTCTCTTAATTGAAATGTTTATTTTGTAACTGTAACTGTTGTTTTACCATGAAGGGAATAAAAGAATCTGTACTTTTATCGAAGAAGTAATTAATATCTGTAGGGGCAGTTCTTTCAATATATCTCTTTGTACTTTTTTCTTTTTTCCCTGCTGAATATGTTTAACTTTACACTTGTTAAGCGTTTATCACTTAACTTCATTTGTTTTCCTCCTACTGGCACTTGATAGCCTGTAACCTCTGATTGAAGAAACCTTGGAAAGGTCAATTTAGTATATAATAGTTTAATTAAGAAAGTTGACAAGCAAACTTTTAAAACTAGTAACAAACTTCTCTCTAAAAAAAAAAACTAGTAACAAACTAGCTTCTCTAATCAATCCCCTGCATAAGCATGAGCGCATTATGTATAAATACACTTAGACACATTAATTCATAATTAAGTTTAATACTACTAGTTTTTTGTTTTAAAATTTTTTTAAGCTCTTGAAAAAAGCTTGTAAAGATATTATTTGTTAAAGTATGTAAACGGTTTATTCTAAATTGATCCATTTTACTTTTTTTTTTCTTGAAAAAAAATTTATTAACCTATTTATATACATAATATTTCTTAATTTATTAATTGCTTAATTTTTTTTTTAAATAATAAAGTTGAGTGATTTTGAAAAGAGTCTGCCAGTTTTTTAGAATATGACAAAAATTTTCATTGAAATTTATACTTGAATTAATAAGAAATTTGGATAAGAAAATATGGATTATTAGTATCAACTAGATTTGTGGTAGTTTTAAATAAATTTGAAGTAATTTTAAAATTGAAAGAACACTTGGTACAAAATTAGGAACATATAAGATCTAATTAGAAAGGCAATTAGCATAAAATTATAATGCAAATAGAACCTAATTTGGATTTTTTTTTTTTATTGAGCTTCCATTAAATATATTATATGTATGTATAAATTTAATAGCAAATTCCTTATTCTCAAGAATATTGTAGCTTAGTAATATTACCGATCTCTCACTTGATTGCTAAGCAAAAACGTTGTGCATGATTTTTTTTTTTCATTATTTGTATGACCTATTCTAGTTTCTTGATGAGAAAAGTTTTGTAAACAACACATAAACAATAACCTACTAAGCCCTACAAGTTACAAAATTTTTAATATGGTTTTGGCAAATTCTATGCCTACACTTACATACGCATAAATCAAACTCAATTATTAACGATTTGAGTGAGGACCATATATGCAAAATTTCAAAAACCTCTCAACTACAAACCCAATCTCCCATACACCTAAAGGTGCTTCATACTAGTACAAGTTTCTTCCAATTTTTTTAATTATACGTAACTAGAGATGACAATTTAAACTCATCCCATAGATATTTAATATGATATAACCGAATAGAGTAGACAAAGTAGATGGGGGTGGGGATGGGGTTTTATTGCCCCAGACTCGACTTGATTATATAAAAAAATATTTTATATATTTGTAGGTTTTTTATAAGGCATACGTGTCTGTGTGTTTTTAAGAACAATATATATCCATTTATGTTGTAAGATTTGAATTGTTTGTCATTTTTTGAGTATATAGTTGACTAATTTATTTTTTTTCCATCTAATTATTCTTATAACGTACATAACTTATTAAATCAAAGTGTATTTAATATATATCATAAGTAATTTAATTATATTTTATTTTTATTAAATTGACTCGTATTTTTTTAGACATGTCAAGACTTAATTTTTTTTGTGCAAAGATGTAAAGACTTATTTGATGTAAATATTTTTTTTACCTTAAAAAAATATCATATGTTAAATCAAAATTATAAATATTCTTCATATATAAACAATATATATATGTGTGTGTGTTATTATTATTATTATTTTTTATATGTATATATTTAGTTCTCCCCTGTTGGGCTATGTGGAGTTTAGTTGTATTTGATCCTGATTATGATCTGACCTAATATAAAAGTGCTACGATTTTTAATGGGAATTTTTAGAGGCTTAGTCCATAGAGCGGAGGTGTGTTGTTTTGTGAAAGAAAAACTGTATTGTCGCATCTTGTATTTTTTTTGTGAATAGTGAAATTACTACAATTCCATGGACGTAAGCAAATTATCAAACCACATAAATATTCTCTTGTATGATTACTTTTTTTGGCGCATATTTTTTTCTCTGGGGCACTTCTCTCCTTTTTAATATGATACAACCACTTTTTCATAGAAATTATTAGATTCCAAACTAATAAAAAAAGAGAAATGTCATGTTCATAATATTTTTTTAATATTTTTCCAACAAATTTTATATGACAAGTTGTTATTGACTATTACTAATGAATAAAAAAGAAATTTTAGTAGTGATTTCAAATTAAAATAAGTAACAACTTAATTACCACATAAACTTTATTATAAAAATATTGTGAACTTACCACCTTCTTGAAACCTCTCAAATTTTTCATTCTCAGCTAAACTCAAAAAGGTTTTACCTTAACCCATGTAATGTCATCACCAGTACCCCTTTGGCTATGGGTAAGCCTTTGCATCCCTTTTTGTGGCTATAGGTCCGATGATTTAGCCGAATGTTTCCCTCATTATTTTGCTGCACCAGACACTTCATAACGTGATCCACCTTTAACTCTATCACTAATCAACTAGTACAAATTATTGAAGGTTTTTTTTTCATTACCACCAAAGCACATTTATTAAATTATATAACTCCACCTCTTATTAAATATTCATAACCAAAGAATCCAACAAACCTGCAGAAATTAGATTTCTTCCAAGTTTACGTACATGTCTCACATTACCTAAAATCATTACAATTAAAATAAGGGAGAGTTTGGTAAAGTTGTGGTTTTAATAATTGTTAAATGAAAATGAGTTAGAAAAAGCTGAGAGCATTTGGTAAAATCTACTAAAAAGTGTTGTTTTAATAATCTCAGTGTTTGGTTGGAACTTGGAACCTACCAAAACTGCTATTTGAAGATTGAATTACCAAAAATAACAAAACGTATCATAAAATTTTCTATAAACCAAACAAAGAAAGTCACTAATCCACAAGCATTAGAGCAAGCAACACTGAAGAAAGACAACAAAGAAAAATAATTGCAGAATGGGATTGGAATCCACCAAATGCTATGAACTTGATGAAGAAAGACGACAATGACATCGTCTTCACCGCCTTTAAGTAGTGATCAGAGAACAAATCATCGACAATGAGAATTGGAGATTTCCTTCTGCAGCCTTCTCATCATTTTACCAACGAAAATGAAGATTTCCATTCAAATATCTTTTTTTGAAAAATAAAAATAAATACAAACTCCCAATCCGATTTACAAAATTATTAAGAAAGAGGAACTATCTTGAAATGGGGTTTCTTTTGAAATGGTGCTCATGATCACCACTACAACTTTCTGATTTTAGGTTCAAAATTGCAGTCAATTTGCTTGTCAAATGCTCAAATAAGGAAATGTTGTTTCAATAAGCACAGTTTGGTGCACGGAACATGCGACCAAACAGACGCTAAGGGGCTATTTGGATTTCAAAAAATGTTCACTCATTACTCAAATATCATCACTCATCACTTTATAACTTATTACTTATCACTGAAAATACCACAACTTCCTAAAGTGGCATGTTTGGCATTTGTTTCCAATTTTGATAACTCAAAAAATTTTACTTTTTGTAGGACCCATAGATTGACTTGGTGTAGCTTTTACTTCTTATTTCTTTTTCTTTTTTTACCTGAAAAGGAAAGAAGAATGGCATTTGTTTCCAATTTTGATAGCTCAAAAAATTTGACTTTTTGTAGGACCCACAGATTTTACTTTTTGTAGGATCCACAAATTGACTTGGTGCAGCTTTTACTTCTTATTTCTTTTTCTTTTTTTACCTGAAAAGGAAAGAAGACAACGCGTGTTGGGAAGAGCAAAAGGTCTGATCAGATTTGACTACTCTCTGACTATGGGTCTCTCAAATATGTGTGTATTTACCAAAATGTCATCATAACTCTGTTTCCATAATTCAAAAATACCTAAAAGTTATTTTCAATTTCCATAACTCATCACTCAAAAATCAGAGAATTGAGTGATAGAAACAGAAACTGAAAACAAATCCAAACAAACCAATCAGCTGTGGGACCCACCAGTTTTGAGTTATGGATGATGAAAACAGAGTAATGGGTGATAGAAAACATTAAATCCAAACAGCCCCTAAATATTTAAACTTTTGTTGCAAGTATTTCCATAACTTTATATTATTCCACGTTACCAACCAAGATAACGTAACTTTTATCTCAAATCTTGTACATATCAAATTGATCTATATTTGAATATATCTATAAGGAGCAAGAAAATATTTACCAAATCTTAATTGAACATGTATCTTTTCTAACCATTAGAACATCATTGTTGTCTTTTCCCTTACCAATGTAGTAGTTGTTCCATTTGAGGACTTTTGACTACCATGATTTTTTCATATGTTAGGATATTAGTAATGTTGGCAAAATTTCATGTCGAAATTTTCATTTATAATTGTGCATTTCCATGTATTCAATTTCATTTCAATTGTAATTACATCAAGTCATTGAGGTTCAAGATCATAAGAAAACGTTCAAGTGATATAGCATGAACCTTGGTTGTGTGAGATTCAATGTATTACGTGAAATCATTGGCGAGAATGCCAATTGAAATGAAATCTTAATTGAATCCATATCTTTTCTATCCATAAGATCATGCATCATCAGTGTCTTTATTGTATGAACCAAAAGCAATTAAGAGGAAATAAGACAGAGAGAGAGAGAGAGAGAGAGATTTGAATGAGGAAAAATATTATTAACCTTGATTGAATGAAAAATAATACACATAGACTGATATTTATAATAATTACCTAACAAATTAGGCCTAAGAGAACAATAAGAAATCCCTAAAAACTCGGGAATGCTTAACAAACATCTCACGGTAATTCCCATTCTTTGTAACAAAATAAACTAACAATTGGTACGACACTATTTGTATAAGTGACTAAAGCAAGCTTCTTGAAATAAAATAACACTGTTTCCTCTTTATACATTTTTGGCTTTGGTTTTGGGAGAAACGAAGAAAAGACTTAAAGGCTGCAGAGTATTCATCCCCTCCATCAGACCACAATGTTTTTATTTTAACAAAGAACTAAGTTTCAACCATGGCCTTAAATTGCAAAAATTTATCAAACACTTTCACTACAAAAAACGCTGCTATAGGGGATCTATAGCTGCGTTTTTCAAACGCGACTATAGGTCCAATTAAATAATTTTGAATTTGAGGGTGACCTATAGCCGCGTTTTAAAAAAACGCCACTATAGCTAACTTAAAACGCAGCTAAAGATAAGCTGTAGCCGCATTTTAAAAAACGCAGCTATAGGTCCAAACGATTTATTAAGGTGGACTTATAGCCGCGTTTTTCAAAAACGCGACTATAGTTCTAGCTGTATATATTATTTTAAAGGTGACCTATAGCTACGTTTTTTTAAAACGCAGCTATAGGTCTTGCTGTATAAATTTTTTAAAGGTTGACCTATAGCCGCGTTTTTAACCCGTAGCTGTGTTTTCCTGATTTAAAAACGCGCCTGTAGGTAGCACTTAAAAAAAAAAAAAAAAAAAAAACCTGAAGCTTCCCACGTACACCCCCACTTTCCCACCTACCCCCACATACTCATCTTTTCTTTCTTTTCCCTTTCTTTCTTCATTCTTCAGGTTCTTCGTTCTTTTTTTTTTTTTCTTTTTTTTTTCTTTTTCTTTCTTCCTTCTTCACATCTAGGTAACTCTTTCTTCTTCTTTGTTTTTTTTTTCTTCCTTCTTCACTGGTTTGTGTTCTTTTGTGTTTCCGAGCTTGTGCTTTTGTTTTCCTGAATGGAATTAGTGTTAGATTTGGTTGGTTTTGTTGAATGAGAGGAGATTCATGGGTTTGTGTTGTTATATTTTGGAGCACATTGTGTTTGATTTCGAATTTTCTGGTTGTGTTTGTATTGTAAGTGTGTTGTGTTTGATTTTTAATTTTCTGGGTGCATGTGTTTGTATTGTGAGTATGTTGTGTTTGATTTAGAATTTTCTGGGTGTGTTTGTATTGTGAGTATGTTGTGTTTGATTTAGAATTTTCTGGGTGTGTTTGTATTGTGAGTATGTTGTGTTTGATTTTGAATTTTCTGGATTTGTATTTGATTTTGAATTATTTGGATTTGTTTTTAATTTTGAATTTTTTTATATTTGAATTTTGAATTTTCTGGGGAAAAAAAAAATCCAGAATTTTTTTTTTTTTTTGAAAAACCTATAGCACGTTTTCAAACGCAGCTTAAAGTTGGTCTATAGCCGCGTTTTTTAAAAAACGCGGCTATATGGCAAACCTTTAGCCGCGGTTACGAAAACGCGGTTATAGGCCTATTGCTGCACTGCTTAGGCCGCATTTGTAAACGCGGCTATAGGAAACGCGGCTCTACCCTATAAAACGCGGCTACAGACCCATTTTTTTTGTAGTGTTTGGATTTGTTAATGATAAGGGTAATTTTGAAAGTTTGATAAACTCAAGGCAAAGCTGACAGACCTAATGAACCTGACGACCTTGCTTGTGCATTCGTAAACAACGACACCATAGAGCCGGCTGTTCCACCTCAAAGCCGACGGGTGCACCTCAAATGAGAAGACTAGAATGCATAGACGGAATAAGAAGCTGACAGAAGGAAGCTGAAGGGGATAAGTAAAGTTTTGATGAATTTGATGTGGCCTTGCTTGGCCCCCACACATGAATATATAAGGAAACATCTTGTGCTCCACGACTAACCCTAATCGAGGGGATTCCTACAAGGAAAGGATCCAGCAAGATACGCGCATTAATGAAGATCTTCCCCACAAAGAAAAGCCCTCTATGCCAAGGAACGAATGTCAATCCTACCTACTATAAAAACCCCAAAACCCTCACAAATCAAGGTACGCATAATTTCTCTCAACTCTGGCACTCTAGAGTTGTGAAAGTTCTCTAACTTGACCTTCAGAGGGTATTTGGCTGGTATCACACCGGTATTTTCTTAAGGTCTTCTTTTTCTGTGTTGCGCAGGTGTTGTCTCGAGCACGTGAGGACTGTGTGACTTATTAACGATTTTCGGCATCATCAGTTAATAAGAAGGTAAAGCCAAGTAAAACGAATAAAATGATCAAAGAAAAGAACATAATATTTGAATCCATTAGTAAAATTTACAGGTGCAGAACCCTAAAGGTTAGTGTGAACAAATTCAAATAGTGATTTAGCAGAAAATTGAGACTTAGGAAATGGTAACTTATGCATTTTATCATGCAAGCAACGTGTACAAGAATTAACAAAAGTACACTTATTTGAAGTAGAAAAATGAAACCTGGGAAACAAAGTATGGAGTACTTGATCATGAGGATGACCAAGTCTTTTATGCCAAAGAGACAAACTAGCTATACTTAGGTGTAGTAGCAACATTGTTGAAGACCTTAGAAGGAAGGGAAAGTCTAGAAGCCCCTAGGGGTGGCAAAATCCGACACGACCCACGAACCCGACACGGCTAACCCGTTTATAAACAGGTCATGGGTTGAGGCTAAACGGGTTCGGATCAAATTCGGGTTGACATGACTAACCCGTTTATTAATCGAGTCGTGTTCTTGTTCAACCTATTGAACCTGTTTGACCCAATTAGCTTATAAAGGTAATTTTACAATTTTACCCTTAAAACCTAGGTATATAAGCTTAGCTATAATTTATTCTCCTCAAAACTAGACCTAACGCCTCTCTACTGAACCTTGTGTCTCTTCGTTTTCATCAACATTCATTACTCTATCTCCTCCGACTCTTCTTCTTCTCCTCAAAACTCCAGCCTCTCCTACTGATACAGATTCTACAATCTACATTATAAAATCAAAACCCTAGCTGCCTCATGTCTCTCAACCCTATACTCTCTTCCCCTCAAATCCCTAGCCAACCCCTCTAATATCCCTTCCCCTCAAAATCGTGGCTGCCATCTCTGCTCTCTGTTCTCCTTCACAACGTCACAGCTTCACAAGTTCTTTTTCTTCAACTTTCAACCACCGAATTCCCTAGGAAGGTATGTTATATATTTTCGTTTTGTTCTCTTACTTGTTTGTATTCTTTTTGTTGATTTTAAAATAACTAGATCTTGCTCTATGATTTCTTTTCAAGTTTCTTTGTATTTGTCATCTTAAAATAAAATAATTGTAGATTTGCTCGTTTAAATCACTATCATGTTGATTGTTTTCTTCTTCTTCTTCTTCTTTTTAGATAAAAGATAGAAATTTTATTAGATACTATATGATAAACAATCCATGTAACATCAAAATAGGGGAAAACCAGATTTATTTTGCAGAAAAATAAATACCGCAGAAAACAAACACAGCAGAAAAATAATACTGTGCAGAAAAATAACATTGTGCAGAAAAACTACAGTGCAGAAAAATAACATTGTGCAGAAAAACACCAATGTGCAGAAAAACTACACTGTAGAAAAATACCACTGTGAAAAAAAATATTTGTCACTCTTGTTGCACTGTTTAATATACTAGTAATCACTATATTGTTGATTTTTAGTACATAATAGGAGATCTTTTTTACTGATATAAAAAATAAAAGTAGATATGTTTATTTTTTGTTGATTTAAAATAATTTGTCTTGCTCTATGATTTAATTTCAAGTGTTTTCTGTTTCTATCATCTTAAAATAAAATAATTGAAGATCCATTTGTTTTTTGTGTTAATCACTGTAATGTTATAGTAGATTTGTTTGTTTGTTTTGTTGATTTTAAATTTATTTGTTGTTCTTTATGATTTCTTTTCAAGTTTATAGTGATTACTAGTATACTAAACATTGTGCAAAAAAACACCATTGTGCAGAAAAACTATACTGCAGAAAACACCATTGTGCAGAAAAATATTTGTCACTCTTGTCGCACTGTTTTGTATACTAGTAATCACTATATTGTTGATTTTTAGTACATAATAGGAGATCTTTTTTACTGATATAAAAAATAAAAGTAGATATGTTTATTTTTTGTTGATTTAAAATAATTTGTCTTGAAGATCCATTTGTTTTTTGTGTTAATCATTGTAATGCTATAGTAGATTTGTTTGTTTGTTTTGTTGATTTTAAATTTATTTGTTGTTCTTTATGATTTCTTTTCAAGTTTATTTGTTTCTGTCATCTTAAAATTACTAAATTTCTAATCAATAATTTTTCTTTAAATTGGTCTAGATGGAAAGTGATGAGCTGATTCCTATTGACATTGAGTATGAAAGAGAAGACCTTGACTTGGAAGATGAACTTGATGAAGTGGCTGAACTTCCTCCACCAAAGAAGGCTAAGACTAAGTCTAAGAATAAGACAAACAACGAAGACAAGAAAAGGAGGAGGACTTCAACCGTTTGGCGTTTCTTTCAAATGCTTCCCACAAAAGATGAAGAAAAGCCTACATGCAAATGCAAGAAGTGTGGAAAGGTATATATTGCTGCCGGAGCATATGGTATTGGAAATTTGAAGCGGCATTTGAAGGTATGTCCAAGAAAAGACACAACGGATGTTGGGCAGCTTATACTTGGCCAAAATGCAATGTCTGTAAGTTCACCTAAATTTGATCCTGCAACATTTAGGGAGTTGTTATGTGCTGCAATTATAATGCATGAATTACCTTTCCGATTTGTTGAGTATGTTGGTATACGGGGAATATTTTCATACTTGTGTGTTGATGTCCCTAATATCTCTAGAAATACTGCTAAGAATGATATGGTTAAGATGTATAAGAGGGAAAAAGAAAGGATGAAATCTGTGTTGACATCTGTTCCTAGTAGAGTTTGTTTGACATCTGATTTGTGGACTTCTATAGCAACTGATGGTTATATGTGCGTTACAGCTCATTTTATTGATGCTAATTGGGTCTTACAGAAAAGAGTGTTGAACTTTTGCTTTATGCCACCACCACATAATGGTGTGTCTTTGTTTGAAAAAGTCTATAAATTGCTATCTATGTGGGGCATTGAGAATAAGATTTTTTGTGTGATGTTGGACAATGCTTCTTCCAATGATATTTCTATTGACATGCTTAGAACTCAATTGAAAAATAAGAAAGCACTTGTTTGTAATGGTGAATTTTTTCATCTTCATTGTTGTGCTCATATTCTCAATTTGGTTGTACAAGATGGTTTGAAAGAAATTGATGTTGTTGTTCAAAAAATTTGTGAAAGCATTAAGTATGTAAGAGGCTCACAAGGGAGGAAAAAAAGTTTTTATGAATCTGATAAGCAAATGGATTTGGATGGTAAGAAAGATTTAAGGCAAGATGTGCCTACTAGATGGAATTCAACTTTTTAATGCTTCAAAGTGCTCTCTCTTATAGACGTGCTTTTCAACACCTAAAGTTAACTGATTACAATTTTAAGCACTGTCCTACTGGTGGTGAGTGGGAAAAGGCAAAAAAAATTAAAAAGTTTTTGGCTGTTTTTTATGATGCGACATTGGTCTTTTCTGGCACAAAATATCCCACAGCTAACTTATATTTTCCACAAGTTTTCATTGTTTATTTTACCTTGAAGAAAGAAAGTGATAGTGAGGATGAGTACATGAGAAAATGGCAGATCAAATGCTTGTGAAATTTGAGAAGTATTGGATAGAATTTAGTATTGTGTTGGCCATAGCAGTGTTCTTGGACCCTAGGTATAAGCTGCCTTTTGTTGATTGGTGCTATCAGAAGTTTTATAGGTATGCTAGTTCACTCCAATATTTGAAGGTTCGTGAAAAATTATTTGCTTTGTTTGGGGAATATGTGAATAATGTTTCTGCACCTTTAATATCTTCTGAAATGGCTGGTCAAGCTACTCAAGAAACTGAAGAACAATATGCTAATAAGGGATCTTTGTATATGATGCAAGTATGTTTTTTTTTTTCTTGTTTATTTATTTATATTATGTTATTTATATTTTGCCTAAATTAATATCTATTATGTTGTTTTTGTATGTAGGAATTTGATTCTTTTCATAGTATGGATATGGGTAGGCAAGCACAAAAAACTCAATTGGAGCTCTACTTGGATGAACCAAGAGTAGATAGGAATGCAAAATTAGACATTCTTGCTTTTTGGAAAGGAAATGAATTTCGGTATCTTGAACTTGCTGCTATGGCTCATGATGTTTTGAGCATTCCTGTTTCTACTGTTGCTTCAGAATCCACTTTTAGTGTTGGGGATGAGTCATTGATCAATTCAGGAGTGCACTTAAACCTGATGTTGTGGAGGCATTGGTTTGTGGTAGAGATTGGTTATATGCAGATATAGATAATGTATTTTTTATTTACATGTTGGCTGAATGAGTTATAAGTTTTATGATGATTTTTTAAAAAGAAAATAATATATATATGTCAGATTTCATATATGTCAGATTTCCCATATTATGTCAACTTTAAATGGTAAAAACGTTGCTCTATGGACAGAATATAATAGTTTATAGATGTTATTTGGCAGACTTAGCAGACAGTAGACAATATCTATGATGTGTTATCCTATCATTGTTGTCCAACTTAGCTGTCAATATCTATGTAGGATCATGAAATTTCTTCTCCTTTTCTCTTTATGACATTGTGGTAGAAACTAAAACTTTACCTATGAAATTAGTGTTTTATAGCTATTAATTTATAAAATATGAACTCTAAATTTTATGGAGCTTTTCTAAAATTTTCAAATTTCAGTATTTCCTTGTAAAGCTCTTTTTAGCTTTAAAAACTCACAGGTTAAGTTCTGCTTAATGCAGAGTTGATATGTATTATTTTTTAAAACTTAAATTTGTCAAGGTACAATTGTATTTTTATCCACATTTACCCAAGTTCATTACTACTAATTACTACAATGTGAATTACTATTATTTACTTAATTGATTCAATTGCTTGATTACCCACAGTTTCTAAATTTCTTATTTATAATGCTTTGATAAGTTTTTAACGTTTCATTAAATTTTTTGATGTAGAACTTTCACAATCACAGTTGGAAGAGCTCACTGAAGATATAATGGACATGAATATCAATATGGATGAGCACATGGAAGACGCCTCTTCAATGAGACCCTCAACCTCTTCTAATCCAGTTTCTTAATCAGCGATGTCTTTTACTTTTTGATGTGGCACTTGGATGGTTTGGACTTGGATTTTTTTGCCATCATGGAAATATTGATCTGCCATGTAATTATTTTGGTTTGTCTTTTAGTTTTTGAGATGGCACTTGGATGCCATGTAATAATCTTGGCTTTTTATTATGGAACATTGACATATTATTGAATTTGAATTTGATTGTATGGAGGTTGGAACCTTTTGGACTAGTAATTTTATTTTGAAGGAATGAAATAATTATTTGCTATTGTTATTATTTGAATTTTTATTACTTGATTTATGGTTGAATTATAAATTTAGATACATGGGAGTTGATAGCAGGTTATTCGAGTTAAGTTTAATTAAACAGGTTGTTCGGGTCATAATCAAACAGGTTATTTGTGTCGATCTTAACTTGACCTACTAATTAAACGGGTTAAACGTGTCGTGTCGGGTTACCCGTTTAATATACAGGTCGTGTTAGGGTTGAGGAATCCTGACCCGATTACTAAACAGGTTGGGTTCAGGTTGACCCATATAACATAATACTCACACCTCAACCCGACATGAACCTGACATGCGAACACGAATTGCCACCCTTAATAACCCCTTCACTCTTGCCCTAGTAGAGAACATTCCTTGTGGCTTGGATAAAGAATATATTTTCATCAAAATAACACCAATAGTGATTATCATGACAAATCTTGTGAAAAGAAGCAAAATTGGAGGCTATTGAGGCAACTCTTAAGACATTTTTAAGATGAAGGTCAGAGTTGGAAGAAGAGATTAGAGATTTACCTATGTGAGTGATGGGAAGGTTTTGGCCATTACCTATAGTGAGGTGATCTTGGCCACTGTAAGGCTATGGAAAGCCGAGGTGATCAAGACTAGTCACATGGTCTGTAGCAGCACTGTTAGCAAACCAAT
This sequence comes from Quercus robur, assembly GCF_932294415.1. Lineage (NCBI taxonomy): Eukaryota > Viridiplantae > Streptophyta > Magnoliopsida > Fagales > Fagaceae > Quercus > Quercus robur. The sequence goes on from NC_065542.1 coordinate 42,225,843, forward strand.
GTTGGTCTTGTGTGATACAAGCATTAGAAGTTGTGACCATTGCTGCAAGTTTGGTAGGAGGGTGTTTGCCTTGATATGCATAATCTATGCGATGACAGCAATCAATGGCTAGGTGACCAAGTTTTCCATAGATTTAACATGTAGGCCTCTTAGATCTTGAACTAGAAGATTGATTTCAAGAAAACTGATTGCATTGATTGGAAAACTGGTTTGGTTGTGAAGGTGATCCTCTTCCTTGACCTTCTCTATTGCTATTGTTGTTATTCCTTCCTCTGCCTCTGTTGTAAGGTTGATTGTAGCTATTATTGCTATTAGGCCTTTGATTAGAGCTCACAACCATAACAAATGTAGGATCTTTGATCTATAACCCTTCATTCAATGATTCTTCCTTAGCATTAAGCATTGTAGCAAGTTCATCAAACTTAATTGTATACTCCTACTACAAATTAAACCTAAAAGCATTATACTCCTTAGGTAGACCTTTAATTGCAATATGAAGAAGTTCCTCATCATCCAAGATCGCACTAACAACTAGCAATTTGTCTCTCACAACTTTGATCTTCTGCAGATACACATCTACAGAATCAGAACCTTTCTTCATGTTGTGCGATTCTCCCTTGAGTTTCATCACATGAGACCCAAAAATGGATGAGAACCTGTTTTCCAAGACCTTCCACACATCAATTGCAGAAGTACAACCAACTGTTAAAGCAAGAATTGAAAGAGAAAGCATGGAATTCATGAAAGTATGTAAAGCTTTCTCTTTTGATCTCCAAACTAGATAATCTGGATTCACTATAGCAGCGATATTTCCTGAAATATCCTTTAGAAACTTATCAGGAATTGATTGGGGCTCATCCAAAAGCTCAAACAAGAATAGGTATCTAACACCATTTTAATCTGGTGTTTCCAAACTATATAGTTCATGATGTCAAGCCTGACTGTTATCATGTTAGCCATGTTTGACAAGAGCAAAAGAGATTGATTCATCAAGTTAACTAATGAAGTTGCTGGAGCCATTGTAGAGAATGAAGTTGTGGCACTTGAAGCCGCCATTGACGAACTATTGTTAGCACAAATCATAGGTTTTGATTCCATGATGAAAAGCAAGGTTTATATGAACCAAAACCAATTCAGAGGAAATAACAGAGAGAGAGAGAGAGAGAGATTGATTTGAATGAGGAAAAATATTATTAACCTTGCTTGAATGAAAAGTAATACACATAGACTGATTTTTATACATAATTACCTAACAAATTAGGCCTAAGAGACTAGTAACAAATCCCTAAAAACTCGGGATGCTTAACAAACTTCTAACATCAATTCCCGCTCTTTATAACAGACTAAACTAACAAAATTAACTAAAAACTAGAATGACACTGTTTGGATAAGTGACTAAGCAAGCTTCTTGAAATATAACAACACCGTTTCCTCTATATAATTCATTAAGTGAAACGGTGTCATGCGATTGTTTTACATCTTTGGCTTTGGTTTTAAGGGAAACGACATCATTTGCATCATCTTGTTTAACACTATTTATGTAGTAATCATTCCAACCACTTTTGACTACTACGACTTTTCATATGTTAGGATATTTGTAATTGCATATTTTCATTTTTTTAATTTCATTTTAGTTGTAATTGCATCAAGTCATTGAGGTTCAAGATCAGAAGAAAAGGTTCAAGTGCTACAACAAGAATCTTGGTCAAGTGGGATTCAATGTATCAAGTGAAATTATATGCCTGAATGCCAAGATTTGAATTTTAGTACGCAAAATAGCTTGCCTGAAATTTGTTCAAAACTTGGTCAAGTGAGTTTACCTAGGAATTTGTGTTTTAGATTTTCCCCATTACTCTTGTAGCCAACCAAACCTAAATTTCAACTTTCATAAGAACAAAAATAAACCCAAATCTCAATAGATTGAAGGAGAGACTACCTACTACCCTTGAGATAAATCTTTGTAGCCTTCATACCTTTACTATCTCCAAATTGACTTAGCTTTGAGAGAAGATTCCATCCGTCATTTTGAATTATGCCTTGAGTGCATTAGATTGATGCTGAAAACCACAAAGACAATCATCAAATATTCTGGTGGCCTTGGAGTATCCGAGAAATCAGATGTGTGGTAGACAATTGGCTTGCATAATCATGAAGTTGTTGAAGAGAAGCAACTATTACAACATATTGTAGCAGGAGTGTGGAGCTTGGATACAAGTACCTCACTCATACTGCAGGTTTTGTAAGTAGTATTAATTGTATCACAATTATCTTCATAGTGAATTCAGTATTTTTGGGCATGGCCTTAGAGAGGTTTTCTTGATGTGGATTTTCTCTTTGTCAACACATTGCTTGTTAGCATGCGTGTGAGTGTTGTGAATGATTGTTGGTTTATTGCTTTATTCATCTTATTCGTGAAAATGGTTAACTAATCAATTGAACTATAGTTGACAAATTTCCAAAACTAGTAAGTTACCCGTGCATTGCACGGAAAATATTATAATGTTTTATGTAAGATAGTTTTGGAGAATGTTGTATATGTATTATAGCATAATTGTTATAGAACTTTATTAGTAATGAGTCCATCATAAAAAGTAACAACTATAAATTGCACACACATATCTATTATAATTATTCAATTAAAGTAATGAGGAAAAGAAAAACTTTGGAGGACTATTATAGAATAAAATTTGATATAAAATTAATGTGCATTTCTCTTTCTCCTTAATTCTAAAACAAAATACACATCCCAAAAACCCACAGTTAATCACATCATTTACAAAACCCACAAATCTACAACGTTCATCCTTAACATCAAAATTGTAATTGCAGTTGTCGCTCAATATTAAATGCAAGCTCCCTTCCTTAGTTGTAGCCAACTTATATGGGTTAGGATTAGATGAAACAACAATGTTAGAGCTAAGTAGGTGTTGTCAAAAGATTGAACATAAATGACATCGTTTTTGGTCTTTATGTATTTGACATGGGATAACATGAAGAGTTATGAGTAGGTATATATAAAGGGGTATAGAAGTGTAAGAGGTGAAAATTGTGAATTAAAATGTAAAAAGTTTTGTGTGTATATGTGAGGGATGAAAAGTCTAGCTAGAAAAATTGAACCAAAAAATACAAAGAATATTTATTTTTTAATTAGAAAAGTCTTGAAACATTGAACCAAATGAAACAAAAGTAAATATTTAATTTGTTCTTATCTCTGATATAACACTTGAGAATATTTCAATTCTCTTTGCATAGAATGTGTCACTTGGCAGAACCTCATACTTTTTCACATGAGGGATAGAAATGAAATGTTTGAGGGATGAAAAGTCTAGAAATGTGTGAGGGATGAAAAGTCTAGAAACATTGAATCGAATGATACAAAAAATATTTATTTTTTAATTAGAGAAGTCATGAAACATTGAACCAAAGGAAATAAAGAGTCTCTATTTTTAAATTTGTTCTTATCTCTAATATGGCTTAGGAGTATTTCAACTCTCTTCATAGGTTTCTCAAAAAAAAAAAAAAAAAAAAAATCTTTTCATAGAGTGCGCCACATGGCAGAACCTCATGCTTTCTTGCATGAAATCTCTACAAACTCATAGCCTAATAGCCCACTCAACCAAACCTATAAATCAAATAAAAATTAAATCAAGCCCCAAAGAAAGTAATGGAGAAACAGAGATTTCACTTCTGAATAGAAAACAAACAGTAATTAAATAGAAAACAAAAAAGGGGGAAAATGCCTACCTTTTGAATTATCTTCTAAATCGCTTTTGAATCGCCTGTTGTTGCAAAGGACAAACAAACCTTTTCAGTTTTCACTGTTGCAGAGAACGAACAGAGTTTTCGCTTCCTTTTGGATTTTCTTTTTTCGTATGCTTGTTGGTCTGGAACACAGTATTCTGATCTATGTGTCTATGGAGTTGTAGCGATGAGGTGAAAGTCAGAGTGAGTGTGAACTTTTGATCAAGAAATATGGAGTTTGCATTTTAGGGTTTGTGTTTGTGTATTTTTTTTTTTTTTTTTGATAGGCAGCTTGATGTTTTTATAGAAATAGGGTTTGCGTTGCATTTTGTTTTGTTTTGTTTTTTTTTTTTTTTTTTTGTGGATAAGCGGCTTTTTTTAAAATTATTTATAGAAATACCTTTGATGAAAGTGTCTCTTCCTAATGCACCGTACGGTATTTTAAAGTATAAATTGTAAACGTGGCAAGTTCTTAAGGGGGCATTTTTCCTAATGTGGCAACACCTCCTTAATTGCAGAAAAGGCTTTTGCTATTATATATATATTGATTGATTGGTGATCGGTGGTTAGCCGTGCATAGGGGTTTAAAAAAACTTTTTTCATCATAATTAAACTCCGTGAACTCAACTATCAACTGCATGCGTTACTACTAATATTGTAGGAAAAAATGGGCTTTTTCCCTTTTCGGGAAAATTAATTAGCTTTATACCCCCTTTCCCAAATTAAGTAGGAAAATGCCCCTCTTTTAAAATTCAATTTATCAGGCCCTATAGTGGCGTTTTAAGGAGCCTATAGTGACATTTTTTAACTCGACCTCAATGAAATCGAGTTATAGGTAAAAAAAAATTGCCTATAACTCAATTTCATTGAAGTTGAGTTAAAAAAACATCACTATAGGTCTTAAAAACGTCACTATAGGCTCATTAAAACGCTACTATAGGGTTTCAGAATTTTTTTTTTCCTAACTCGATTTATTATAAATCGAGTTTTAAAATAGGGGCATTTCCCTACATAGTTTAGGAAAGGGGGTATAAAGCTAATTAATTTGCCCGAAAAGGGCAAAAGCCCATTTTGTCCTAATATTGTTTCATCTTGTAACAACGATAGCACTCCATATCATTAACATCCTTCCTTTTCCTTGATCTAGACTTTGGCCTTAATTTCTCCCTATCATAATTCTTCTCATATATATGACATATTTCTACCACAATTTTATTTGGACTACACCCCAGATGCTCTAAAATTCCAAATTATATGTTAGTTTCTTAAATTTCTTTGTTTCTAAAAGAATTGCAAACAACAAAAACTACAATATAATTCTATCCATAGGAACTATCAGACCTTCCTATTTCTCTTCTTATTTTGGAAAACCACTCTTAATTAAAATGATTAAACTTTTTTGATACTCTTTAAATTTCCAAATGCAATGAGTAAACCGCTAAACTTTGCCTCTTGTGAACTCAACAAAAAATATTTTATTTTTCAAAATTGACTTAATAATGCTCAAAGCTTAATAAAAGGTTATTGGAACGTCTTTAATTTAGTATAATTGAAGCAAATAAAGGCTTGGATTTGCCTATAAGTTTATATTCTCTGCTTTGAGCACTTTTTAGTGCTCTTAGATAAATAAACCACAACGCTCCACCTTATAAGCCAAACTAATATATATTTTCTGTAAGGGCGCTCATCATGTTGCCAAGAGTGCTTTGGTATATTGTCCAATTTTTTTTATAAAGAGAACTTGGATTCGAATTTCATCATATTTGGAAGTAGTTGTGCATAATGTATATATCATATTCTGTCTAATAAAACTAGGGTCTTAAAATATTAGGTTGTACAAATTAGGTTATATCAACATATGTGTTACATGTTTTATAATAGACTTTTACCATGTTGCTATTCTATTTGTTTTGTTTAGACCCCTACAAACTAGATTTGTTTAACCTAATTAATTAGCCAAGTAGTTACTTAGATTAATTATTCAAAACTAGATTAAACTCATGCAATCATATTACTTAGTGTGAAAAAATAAATAAGACAGCAATATGATGACTCAAGAATACCAATGAAACCAATCGTTTCAAGGTAAAAAACTTGGGGAGGATTTAACTTAGCTATCCTCAACGTAAACAAATTCACTATGATAGAATGGAAGTTTACAATAGATTTTCTCACTAAAATCTAAAGCTATCTCATGTAGAACTTACTCACATGACCACGTGCAACTCCAACTCCATAGACTCTTCTATTTGAATTTGCTGTACATAAACACTCACATTTGTGACTTTGAGATCCCACTTAAAGGTTTAGATCATCAGTAGTTTTTGATCTTGTAGCAGCAACTTTGGATCTATCAGTTCTAATAGTATGAGAATGATTTCTGATAGTGACTTTGAAAGGAGAAGGCACAGTACTTTTTAAATCTCAAAAGAGCACCTCCAAAGTCATATCAAAACGTGTCTTAGGGTTTTCTTTAAATACTAGGAGAGTTAGATTTGAAACCCTAATCACTTAATTGGCTGTTGGGCTTTAATTAAATTTTGTAAAATCTATCTTTCAATTAGTCAAACTTTTTCTCTAGATCGGTCGAACCTGGCATGTTTCGAATTATTGAACCTGCAACTTCCTTTTTCTTGTATTTTGACTTGTAGCACCTTGAACATTGTCTAATAAATCATATAGACTCTAAGATCTATATCTAGACAAGTTTGTGCTCACGATTTGCCAATTGTTCTAAACTTTTAAAATCTAACAATCTCCCCATTTGGCAATCCGTGACAAAACTTACATACACAATGAAATGCTCAAATACAAGATCAGCCATATTACAATAAAATGCCCAAACACATCACAAATTACAATCTAATACTTCTAACCCAATTGTTCTAAACTTTTAGAATCTTAAAATCTCTCCCTTTGGCAATCCGTGACAAAACTTACATACACAATGAAATGCTTAAATACAATAATAGCCATATTACAATAAAATGCCCAAACACATCACAAATTCCAATCTAATACTTCTAACCCAAAAGTTGCAAGAAGAAGTAGAAGGACTTGATCAAAATGTATCTATCTTTCCTGAAACACTCAAAAGAGCACATTAACGCATGGGTGGAAATAAAGACAGATAAATGAATAATGATGTAAGCATAAATCAAGTATGCGGTAAAGATTCAAACTAACTCTACCCCTAAGTTAGATACATCAAAAACTTTTATTTTCTCCCCCTTTCAAAAACAATTTCATCTCCCCCTAAATAAAAATAGTTAAAAACCTTTTAAACATGATTTCCCAAATTTTATCTATTTATCCCCCCTTTTTGTCACGTATTGATAAAGACAACCCAATCAAAAGGTAGACAGTAAACATATACAACTAAGGGTAAGAGAAAATAGAATATCAAGGGAATACAAAAGAAATACGCTCTATAGAAAATGGAGTTACGCTCTATAAAAAATAGAGGCAACTCCCCCTATGAAGAGCAACAACACCCCCTATGAATAACATAGGTTTTAAAAACAGCATTCTCCCCATATAAAAATTATAGGAAAAACAAAACAAGTTTTGGGAAAAGTAATTTTGGAAAAAATTTAGAAGGTGGGGAAAACTAAAGAAACACAAACCTAACTTTAAAAAAAATAATAAGTTGAGGATTCACTTGAATACAAATATTCTCTCTTTCAATATGCAAACTTGACACTATGTGATCCATAAACAAATGCATGCAAACATTTTAGGCACAATCGATTAAGACTATACAATATAGATCTCAATGAAATAAAAATTTGGCATGCAATGTGTTTTCATGTGTCAAGGTATTTTGAATTCAAATCAACCTCAAGAATAGAGAAAATATTTGCACATTTATTATTCACCATATCTCTTTAAAAAATTCCCAATTTTTAGTAGTTCACACATTTAGAAAAAATAGCATATACTAAAATATACAGAATTCAAAAATTAATCAATCAATTTTTAAATCAAATTGAGTACCCAATTTAGCAAAGTGTATGCGTGTTGTGTGTAAACAATGAGAGATATGACTACAAAAATGCAAGATGGGTGTGAATAAAACAATGTAATGCATGTCCTAATCTATATGTGCAATGCATGTGAATCCTATATATCACAAATGATGCATGAAGACTGATCGGTTAAGGACCTTAAAAAAAACTAAATTTTTTAAAGTTCGATTGGTCTAAAGGAATTGAGCATTAATCGAATCAGGCAGAGAGTTTTTTCTTTAAAACCTGAACATTTTTTATCTGTCGAAACAGTGAAAATTTTTATAACTTAAAAATCTAGAAATTTTATGCAGAAAAACAACTTGAAAGCATTATTTATGACTCAATGCAGATGAACATGGTCCAGAAAAGTTTTAAAAACATGATGCCTCTTAAATGCAAATCTCAAAACCAATCAAGAAGTTAAAATCACAAAATTTAAACTTCTAAAACCTGAAAATCTTATTTTTCTTCAAATTTTCACCCAAAACAAAAATTGCATTTACACATTTGTTCATATGCAATTAAAGATGGTCAAATTAGACAACACACAGTCTCATGTACTTGATTTAGCAAAGATTTGCATGTATTGTGTGCAACTAGTAAGTGTACAAAGTATAGAAAAAGTTATATGTAAATAGTAATCAAACAAATTTTCTACGTCATCAATCTCATTGGTTTTAAAATGACTATCACCTAAAGAGTTACATCATTTAACTCTCACATCTCCTAAAAAACACGCTTGCAATCATGTAAAAGTATTTTGATTCCTTTTGCTTTTTCTTTTTCTTTTGATTTTTTTTTTTAAATTTTTCTATTGATCACAATCAAAGATATCATACATGGGCATATAGGAGATATAAAAGAAATACCCTTATTACAAACTTTTTTTTTTAATTTTAAGATAACACCTTATTTTATCTTGCTATGCAAGTGCTACACCTTATCGAGCACGACTTTTATGATTTACACATGTGTTTATGATTGGCAATTGAGTAATAGTGGTGAGATGGTTATTTATGCATTTCTCCTAGGATTTTCTAATCCTTACGATCAAAATAATGTGACATCAAAATCAAGATCATTTGTTTAAAGACTATAAAGAACTCACACAATTAAGTACTGTATAGCACAAACTAGCAAAGTGTAAAAAATAGCTGATCAAAGCTAAATAAGGTACATAGTCATGAAATGCAAATTTCATTGGCCAACCTTAATTATACACTTTTTATGTTTTTCCCAAAAATAAAAAAGCACACATTATGCTAAAAGAATAAAATGCAAAAGCAATGCATGGCAACACGTAATGCATAAACAAAGCTCAACTAAGCTATAGAGAGTGCATAAATAAGAAATATCAATTTCTTAATTAACCCATGGGTACATATACGATCTAGTACATACTCATACAAAATCAAAAATAGTTTATGCACTCAGTTATGCAACATATACTTTCTATATTTCTTCACAATATCAAGCATGTTCTAAGTCAAGAAAGAGATATCATAATTCATGTAATCTTCAATAAAAATAAAACTAGATACAAAAATAACATATTTTTGTCTTTTTGAAAATTTTCAATGTTTTTGGATTTTTTTTAATAATTAAAACAAACTGAAAACAAAACAACAAAAAACTGAAAGAAAACATGTCCACAAATAAGAAAAAGAATTAATCAAAGACAAGTAAACAACACTCACCTTAGCAAATCTTTTCTCACCCATACAACACGCATCTTTGGCTTTGTAGGTGAAAAACCATGAGAAATAGAGTGTATTTGAAGGATTACACAATTTTTATGAGAAAGACTGAAATCTTCCAATCTACTTTCACAACCCAACAAACTTAAATTTTTCAAAAGCATATAAAACAATTTATGAGGACTTGTAACAGGAGTAATATCATCACATATCCTATACTAAAACACAGAATGCTTAAATTTCAATTTATGATAGTTAGGACGAATGTAACCACGGACATCACAAAAGTGACAAACATGAAAAAATTTAGGAACATATGTATTCCTAACAGCAGATCTAGTCTCAAGTTTTAGTTTTTGCCTCAACAAAAAACAATTTGGTTTAATATGACCAGCAACACCACAAAGGTGATAGGTAGGCACAAAAACATATTTCTCCTGCGATCTAACAGTAGGTTTAGATAGAGGTTTAGAAACTTTAGCGTCTATATCAGAACTTTTACTTTTGTCTAACCTAACAAAATAAGCCTTATCTTTATGATTCCTCTTGAAAAGAGGAACATAAACTTTGTCATATTTAGGCTTAAGAGGAACAAAAACATAAACAAATCTGTTATTAATAGCAAGTTTGGTATTAGATAAATTTTCAAGTTTAGCTTCAGACTCAGCTAACTTTTGTTTCAAACTTTTCATCATTTCATCTTGAGAGGAAAATTGATTTCTTAAAAATTCATTCTTTTTATTAGATTCATCTAATCTCACAATCAATTCCTCTTTTTCAAGATTAGCCAATTTTAACTCTTTCTTGAATTTCTTAGCAATTTTCATAGATTTAAATAATTCCTTACGGAGAGTTTCACAGACATCAATAAAATTAATAGAAACATTAGTTTCCTTTTTATTCAAACCATCACAGCTAAAAGCAATAAGGCACTTAAAATTAACTATGATAATAGGGATCAAGGATCTCACTCAGGACGTTAATCTAATTAGAGTGAACCCGCTTTGATATCATTTGTTTTTTCTGTTTAGACCCCTACAAACCAGATTTGTTTAACCTAATTAATTAGCAAGTAGTTACTCAGATTAATTGTTCATATCTAGGTTAAACTCATGCAATCATATTACTTGGTGCGGAAAAACAAATAAGACAGCAATATGATGACCTAGGAAAACCAATGAAACCAATCGTTTTAAGGTAAAAACCTGATAAGAATTTAACCTAGCTATCCTCAAGGTAAACAAATTCACTGTGATAGAATGAAAGTTTATAATAGATTTTCTCCCTAAAATCTAAAGCTACCTCATGTAGAACTTATTCACACGACCATGTGCAACTCTGACTCCATGGACTCAATCTGAATTTATTGTGCACAAACACCCACGTTTATGACTTTGAGATCTCACTCAAATGTTTAGATCATCTGCAGTTGTTGATCTTGTAGCAGCAACTTTAAATCTACATTCTAATAGTATGAGAATGTTTTCTAGTAGTGACTTTGAAAGGAGAAAGCACAATACCTTTTAGATCTCAAAAGAGCACCTCCAAAGTCATATCAAAATGTGTCTTAGGGTTTCCTTTAAATACTAGGAGAATTACATCTAAAACCCTAATCACTTAATGAGCTTAACGAGCTGTTGAGCTTTAATTAAATTCTGCAGAATCCGTCTTTCGATTGGTCGAACCTGTTCTCTCAATCGGTGGAACCTAGCATGTTTCGAATTCCTGAACTTGCAGCTTCCTTTTTCTTGTATTCTGACTTGCCACACCTTGAGTATTGTCTAATAAATCCTATAAACTCTAAGATCTATATCTAGACAAGTTTACGCTCACAATTTGTCAATTATTCTAAACTTATAGTACCTAACATATTCAATTATTAAGATAGTTTACTATAAATGAAATTCTATTATCAAAATATTAAATGATCTCTTACATGTATAGGAGACGTGCCTTCTTACGCTCTCGTGCTAAAGCTCTTTTGATATGTTCCACATGTATCACAAACTTCATGGGTTTCTTCCTCTTTGATAGTGGTACTATTTTTAAAATCTTTTTTTATAACATTTCTTGGTGGCTCCTAATTCATTTGAAAATCTTCATTGCACTCAAATTTTCATTATGCCTCCACCTAGTGTTGGATGGGTGTTAGAATATATTAGGATATTATATATCAAGATATTACCATAAATAATATAAGCTAATATTTTCTATAATACCGATGGATACAATGTATATCTTCTATACTATAATCGTAATGTATTTCTATTAATATATACATTGAATTCATTGTAATACACAATTTAACATAATTCAACATCATGCATATGTAATTGCTAAAGGTTTTTTTTATTGCAGACGTAATCCATCAAATCGAATCACATTAATTTTCTTGTTTTTGCTTTCTTTTCTACATTATTTTCTTTTTCCTATTTCAATATAAAGGACAATAGCAACACTAACTATGGCTGCCGCTAGAGGTGTACATGGGTCGGGTTGAGGAGTTTTTTCAATCCAACCCACCATAGTGGGTTAAAAAAATCCAACCAAACCCAACGAATCACAGGGGTCCAACTCAACTCAACTCACGTGGATTGGGTTGGACCTATGAGTTGGACATTTTTTTTTAATTACTATTATTATTATTATTATTAAATTGAGCATAAGAACATCACTACCACAAATAATAGCAAATTTATGACCAAATAATCATGAGCATAACACCATACAAACACAAACTATATGAAAAAAAATTAAGGGTTTGGGATTTATTTAGGAGGAGGGGCAAAAAAGTAAATAATAAAATTATATAATACATATTTTAAAAATTTTAAAAAATATATTAAATATAGTTGGGTTGGGTTAGGTGGATTTGTAAATCTCATGACCTGAACCCAACCCAATCCACTGTAAAAAAAATTTCATAACTCAACCTAACCCACCAACCCTTAAAAATCAACTCCACACTATAAGTTAGGTTGAATTGGGTTGGTTTTGGCAGGTTCACTGCACAACCCTAGCTACCGCCAACATGTGACCTAGAATGAAACCTATAATGGGAACTGGGAAGAGTTGATCAATTAGCCATGATATCAGAATGCATCTTTCCATTAACTAGATCGATCTTCCTAGTTGATATGTAAAACACTTTTTTTGGTCAACTAATGGATGTTCCCCCCCCACAAATGGGCCACTACTTTTTTTTCTTCTTTTTTTGTTTCATTTTTTAGGGGGGGTGTGTTTGGAGTAGCTTGAAGCATGACAAGGTGTATTTCACTTGAGTGTTACAATACCTACCATCAATCTTAATTTTCATTTAGTCTGTTTAAGGTGATGCCACTTCCTTTAAGGTGATGCTACTTTCTAACCCATGTAGATTCCGTCATTTAGGGTCTATTTGAATACTGCTTATTTTGTTGAAAATGAAAACTTATTATTGAAAGTACTGTAGATAAAGGTAAAAATTAATTGAAATAGTACAATAGAACTTATGAATAATACCAAAAAATGTAATGAGTCTTATAAATAGTAGCAAAAATAATCTAAATAATAAAATAATTTTAATTTTTCATCTCTATCCAAATGAAGACTTATACATCTCCCAAATCTATGGAAATAAACATAATTTTTTTTTCCTCATTTTTATGACCCTATTTGTTAATTAAATAAGTTGTACATAAAATTGGGCTTTGAAAAAGTTTTTTTGCATAAAATTTGCAGTTGTCTGGCGCCAAAAGAGAAAAAAGAAATTCAAAAGGAATAAAACTAAAAAACCCATGAAATCTATGGGCGGTGCCGGTACATTCATATCAAGTATTATAGAAGTGAGATGAAGCCAAAGTCTTGTGTCAGAAATTTATTAAAGTTCAATTTTAGGGGAAGAAAATTGAAAAATGAAATTTCAAAAGGGTACTCTGGTCACTGCATATGGAACTGTCATTCAATGAACAGCGCAAAGATACAAAAATCATGTCCCCTATTTCACATATTCCCTTAATTTTTACCCTTCAAACTTTTTCCTGTCACAGTCCCAACCTACTGTACCGTCCAATTCCTTTCCATTTCCACAAAAGCCCTAACACAATTCCTCTCTCTCTCTCACACTCCACAAAGAAGAGGAATAGTTTTAATAATCCATTAAAACAAGCAAGTGATAAGTTGCTTCACCTTTTTTTAGAAAAAAGACCTAATCCCTTAAAACATTTTCAGAAACCAAAGCTACCGAAAAATTCCTTCAGTGAAAATGTGAAATATCCTTCCACGTTTTCTAGTATTAATTGCTCAAAAAAAGAAACTCCAAGATAGAAAAAAAAGAGGAGAGAGAGAGAGAGAGAGAGAGGGAGAGGAAAGAGGAACAGTCTTCTCAGTCTCTCCAATCAATCTCATCACATATTCACTTGTTGGAATATCAAGATCTTCTTTTGCTTCACCGTCTGCAGTTTTAGTCCCTTCCTCTCTTTCTTCAAAAATGGAAATTATGTAAATATCAATCAGTAATCAAGCTTGTGTCATTCTTGCTTTCTATTTTTTTATTAATTTTTTTTCTTTAACTTTTTTTTCCTTCAGTATTGTTGTTTTCATTAACAGTAACACCTGAACGGAATAAAATAGAATCATCCTATAGCTCTCTCTCTATAGAGAGCTAAGCATCCTTTCTTCAACTAAACCCTTCTTTCTCTCTTTCTCTCTCAGTTCACAGTCCTAAGATCATCCTATAGCTCTAAAAGAAGAAAGCTTGGATAGAGACACAACATCGATCAGCCACCATATCCAAGAACCAAGGGCTCATTAATTGTTGCTCTCGAGATCCAAGGCATTTTAACCAATCGAAAACACAAACACCCAAAAAGGAGATCCATCCATGGATTCAATTCCGGAATTAATGGAGAGTTCCAACTCAGAGCACACAAGCATGAGTACTGATACCAACACCAACAACAACAACAATAACAGCGCAGTATTAGTTGGCTCAAGCTCTTCTTCCCCAGTTTCTGCTCCTAGCAGCAGCCGCTATGAAAACCAGAAGCGCCGTGACTGGAACACCTTTGGCCAATACCTCAAGAACCACCGCCCTCCTCTTTCACTCTCAAGATGCAGCGGTGCTCACGTCCTTGAATTCCTCCGGTATAATCAGATTTAACTAGAAGCTTAAAGCTTAAACTATTAGACTACTTTTCTTTTCCCCTTTTTGTTAACATAATTTTTCAAAACTCTTCGAAAACCTGACTATTCCCTCATACGCGTGTGGAGTTTCCGTCTCACACATGCGCGTCTTATAAGATAGTGTTGAACCCAAAATCAGTTAAAATATTAGACTTGTTGTCAGTGAAGAAAGCTTAAGGCTTAGGCTCATTTGAACTATATATACTGCAGGTACCTTGACCAATTTGGGAAGACCAAGGTGCACACTCCAATCTGCCCTTTCTTTGGGCACCCTAACCCTCCGGCGCCTTGCCCGTGCCCACTGCGACAGGCGTGGGGAAGCCTCGACGCACTCATCGGACGCCTTCGAGCAGCCTTCGAAGAGAACGGAGGGAAGCCAGAAGCAAACCCATTTGGGGCTCGAGCTGTTAGGCTGTATCTCCGTGAGGTTCGTGATTTACAGTCAAAAGCAAGAGGGATCAGTTATGAGAAAAAGAAGCGGAAACGCCCACAGCAACAGTTGACACCACAGGTACCGCCGCTGCTACCACCACCAGGTCATGCAACTCATCATCAATAAGCCAATCCATTCTCTATCTATCTATCAAAAAAAACTACTCTCCAAATACCGGTCCCTCCTCTTATTAATATTGCTTGTTTGCTTTAAGGTTTTTAGTGTATTTTCATTAGGGTTAGTTAATTTTCTAAAGTTGCTAGCTATTCTAGACTGAACTCTGTCTGTTTATTCAGTTTGCTTTTATCGAAGCAGTGGCATGGATCTGAGGTATTATTATTCTGCTTTTGATGCAAACAGTACTGTTAGTATTACTTATAGTAGACTAGTAGTAGTGGCACTGGAAAAAGTGATCAGTAGGGGAGAGGGAATGGTGATTATGTTCTAATGTTGATTATGTTCTAATGTTGTGCTGAGCATATATATATTCATGTATGGCAAGCCAGAAATTTGCATATTATTTCATGTCTTTCATCTCTCATTTCTGAAGGCTGGTTTCTCTTCTCCCCTTCTTTAATGGGTGTTGCAGAAAATTCAGTTACATTGTTTTCTAAGGCTTGAAATGACTACTCTACATAAGGATCTTATATATGTCAGACATGTCGACCACTATACATATACTTTGTGTTATACCTGTGTTTCATGTCAGTCGTCAGCGGTCATTCATTCATTTTTGTGGTAAGAGTCTTTATTTCTGACTCCTTTTCTCCCCCCTTCTATGTTGCCACATTTATAACTTTACTGTCTGAGAACGAAGATATTGTGTAAAGGAAGAAATATAAACCTTTAAAGATCAATCATAACAAGTTTCTTTTAGGCTAATTATTTTGGGCTTTTGTAAATGAAATCTTGTGAGTGCTTATGACTTTTGTTCAATTAATATCAATTTATTCTGTTGGTGCTGTCATTTCATTTGCCTGCTAGCTAGGGAAGCAGTAATAAAAAAAATTAATGGCAGACAAGTGTTAACTTCGTCATAAGCTATTTTAACAGTTTTAATGTTACTATTAGTTTGACCTCATGCGTTAATAAACTTTAACCTATCTACTTGTAAAGTTTCATCAGTCATTTTCCGAATATGTAAAACAATAGCTAGATATATTGCACCCAAAAAAAGGGAGAGAGACAAAGAGGTGAAAGCAGTGAGTGAAATTACACCCACATGAACGTTGAAATGGTGGAAATCTAGTTAAGACTTCCAATCATGGGAGCTATACTTTAGAGATATACATATATATATATATATATATATATAGGAGAAAAACAAAAAACAAGTTTAAATCCATTAATTAATGATCCTAATTGGGAAAATATATGCACTAATGAATAAGAGAATAGAAACTGCGCCAGGGAGAATAAAAAATCAACTAATGGAGATTTCTGGAAAATTTTCTTAATCAATCTGGCCGACAACCCATCTGTGATTGGATAATGTTGGGTCATCCCTCTATGATATTCTTAGTCTTGGCTCAAAAGAATAATTCTCTACAATCCTATATGCTTGAAGAGAAATTGCTCATCATGGCTTTGGACCTAAAAGGAAACAAAAAAAAAAACTATTAGTGGCTAGATGCTAGTGAAACTTTTATTTTTAGTGATTTTAGTGGGGTATGAAACTACCACTTTGATGCATAGAGGATCTATTCGCCCTTCTAATCATTTGGGTTAATCATAGGATTAGCTATAACATCTTTAAAATTCAATGAAAGGGCCCTCAATATAGTAAAACAAGATAAATCTATTACCTTCATGGTTTCAACATATATAGTTGTAGAATCTGCCTGTAAATATTATATAGTAGGATTGATTCTCTAATTATAAGAATTGCTTGTGGTTGAGTCAGCTCAACGAGGGATTTTATGCTTCATTATATGAACCTTGTCAATGCTTTCCCTGTTTACATTTTAAATTTAAATTTTCTCATCTTTTATAAACTAATCCAACAATCTTAAAGGATCAAAAACTATATGTTTTAATTTCTTGTCGATGGTATTCCATGTACTAAAGAATTTAATAGTGACTTGATAGTCATTGCTTGAGCAACTATCTCCTCTTTTGTTTATCCAACTGTAAAGGTTAATACATGACACAAATTAATTAAGCACTGATTTTTTTCTTCTTTGAACAATATTTTGCTTCTTGAGTTTGCAACTTGAAGTTCTTAAGTTGTCAACTATAATATTTGCTTTTCTCTATTTTTTTTTCATCTTTATTTAAGGCGTAATTAGCCTTTAATGATGTTGTAGATCACTGTGCTTCAATCACAATGAAAGTTTAATTGTATGTTTTGCGGAATTATAAATCATCTATAATCCATATAAATGTATCTTATTGCATTAGAGGTCATCTCTATACAGTTTATTATTGTTATTCCTGTTTCATGAACTTGTCTTCTTTATCAAGTGTTTCTATTGGATTTGGATTTCTTTCCTTTACTGTTCGTTTAGTTGGCATGAATATCTAAGATCGATACTGCAAAGAGAATGCTTTTTTATTTTTACTTTTGTTAAATATCGATCTTCATTTTTCTTTTTTGGAATTATCCACTTTATTGATCTCTCACACCTCATAATAAACTAGTTGTAAAACTTAAAAGTTCCATTTATTCCAAGTATGTTGTTAGATCCTTTACTATCTCTCATCTTAATAAACGATCTGCTTTTACAGTGTCTGCTTTTAGAGTGATGAAATCTAGGTATCCTTTTGGTACGGTTTCCAATTTCATTTGTAATCTAGCTAGTGCAATTGTTTGTTGTACGCGCATGTAGGTAATTTGCATGCCTGCTTATATGCATTGTCATTATTTGAAAGGAAAAATATGCTAGTGGGGGAGAGGATTCTATGCGGAAAATGTTTTTAAGTATTGTATATAGGAAGCAAAATAGAAGCTTCACTTTTTTTCTTCATAGACATGTCACAAGTGGATCATCTTTGTATTGATCCTCTACATAAAAATGAAGTTTGTGTGTGCGCCTTGAGAAAGAGGGAGAGAGAGAGAGAGAGAGGCCTTATTTTAGTTGCAAAAGCTATCTGGAAAAACATATAGATGCAAGTGTGAGTCATGATTCATAGACCGCATTGACTCGTTTAGTTTAACTCTTCTTGAATATATTGATCAAATGACAAAAAGAGTCAACCTCTTCTAGTTACATCAATGCGTTTCTAGCACATATCTCTACGCTACAGTTAAATTCCAGGTACTTATGCATAAATGCATTATAATTTCCTGGTGTAAATTATATTGAGTTGGCTTAGCATCTTGTATTTTCACTAAATTGGAGCATATAAGTGGGAAGTGTTTTTTTTTTCTTTTTTTTTTTGGGTTTTATAGGCATATAAGTGGAAAGTTAAATGTGAAGGAAGCTATAGTCTAGCGCTACTCACATTATTGTTATCATCATTGTCATTATCATCACTATCACCATCATCATCACCACCACCACCAACTTCTAGATGGACCTTGCTTTTCAAGCAGTAGTGAAGATAGTATCCCCTAAAGAATCTTTTCGAATGACTAGAGATTGATTATCCGAGGTCATTGACCAAATTAATTTGCTGCTTGTTCATGAATGAAATCATTGCCCCAATTTACTGAAGCCAAGTGCATATCCACCAATAAGGAATTGTGACTTATAAGAAGCTGGTGGTGGTGCTTGAAATGACGGATAAAAGGTGGAGAAACAAAGAGAACTGAACAAGAATAAGAGTATTTGCATTTCTAAGCAATCTGAGCAGAACAAAAGGATATGATAGGGATGACCTTTTTTCTTTTCTAGGGTAAAAGCGATTGATGAATCAGATACATTCGGATTAAATAGTAACTCACAATCCATGATGCTATTGAAATTGATTGACGTAGACAAACACTCATTTTTAGATGCTGCTAAAGCACTGACCTTCCCAATTCTCTCCTTTGTACAATGTATATTACTTATAGGAAAATGCCAAAGCACACAGTTCTACTTCAGAGTTTACTAATTATATCTCCATAAATTGAAAGCTGCGACAAAGTACAAGAGAATTCTAGCTATGGTCAATTCTGATTGAGGCATTGTACATTAAGGGTAAGTCTACTAGAATTCTTAAAATAGCTCTTAAAGAGTCATATAGTTCTTTTATTGCTATAGTGTTTAAAGTGAATCCCATAAAGGTGAAATCAGCTTTAAGACTAAATCTTAAAATTAAGAAATTACATGAACACGCTCTACAATTCATTGTTTATGTTTTATAAATGGGTTTTGCTAATGTGTGCCCTAAGGGCACACAACAATAAATCATTTTTGAAAAAAAATTTCTCAAGAATTGAAAAAGTATTGACAATTTTTTCAATTCTCGAAAAAATATTTCCAAAAATGGATAGCTTAATGTATGCCCTTAAGGCACACATCAACCAAACCCTTTATAAATATAGTACTTTAAAGAACTATTTATTATAATTTCTCAAGCATGGAAAAGTTTCTCAGTTAAAACCATAAAACCATATATCACAAATGCTCTACTCCAAATTCTACTTCTTATGGCCATGCTAGACATGCACTAAAGGTCATTTTAAGTCTTTTATTTTTTAACAGCCAATGGCCTTGCGGTCAAATGTCACATCCACATCCCACAAGTATAATTCTTACACTTACACCAATTTAGCCAGTCGGATTGATGCCTAGGCCACTCCAAATCTTTAACTAAATCGTTTAAATAATGTCAGAACCACAACTTTTGTTACAATCACAACTTTTGTCCCAACTTATAACATGATTAGTTATGAGTGATAGAGTCGTAGACCTATATAGACTCATCACTTTTACTTCATTAGACACAACTTGTCACATGAGCAAGTTGTAGTAAAAGTTGTGATCATAGTATTTTCCTGTATAAAATCATCCAAGTATTTTCACGTATTTCAAATTACCTATTTGCCAATGTTTCTCTATATTAAGTAGGGATGACAAAATGCCCCAACCCAAGTGTACCCGACTCGACCTGTGAAATGGTAGGGCCAGGTTTAGGTTTTATTGTCCAACTTGAAGCGGGATCGGGTTGGGTAATGCTCGCCCTGAACCCAACCTAGGTAGACTAAAATTACCCAAAAAAAAAAAAAAAAAAAAAAAAAAAACCTAACTATATATATACCACTTATATCAAACTCTAATCCCAACCCTATCAATTCTTCTCTCAGCCATTCAACTGCCTCGAACCCTCACTCTTACTCTTATACGCTCACCAACCCACCCACACTTTCACTATCTCAGTCCACCATCAACCACCCTTAAGCCCTCCCTCCACATTGCCATCAAGCCCATTTCCACTCTCACTCATCATTGGCAAGCTTTCACCCACACTCTCACTCTCTTTGCTGTTAGCCACCCAAGCTCAGCTGCCCTTCTCTCAAGCTTTCAGCCTCTCAGTCTCACTCTCTCCGCTGAAGAAGACGAAAATGATAATCTAAGGTTCTCTTTTGTTTGTTTTTTTTTTTTTTTTTTTTGGGTGTTATAATTAGGTTCTCTCTTCTGTAGGCATATGCCCTTTCACTTCCACTGTGGTTTTCTTCATTCCTCACTACAAAGCCTCTCCAATCTCACCCACTTTCATTCAATCTTGTTCCCTTTATTTGCTTTGCACTAAGTTTAGTAATAGCTAAACCCAATGACCACAACCGAGGTGATTTACGGCAATGGTTATTGACGCTCTTCTTCTATTTTCTCTTTATTTGATCAGTGGGTTTGGGGATTTAGATTCTCTTTGTTTAACCTGTGGGTTTGGGAATTTAGCTTTGGTTGTTAAGATTTGATGTTCCTTGCATGTGCTTGTTTAG
The DNA here is from genome assembly GCF_932294415.1 of Quercus robur. Lineage (NCBI taxonomy): Eukaryota > Viridiplantae > Streptophyta > Magnoliopsida > Fagales > Fagaceae > Quercus > Quercus robur. The sequence goes on from NC_065542.1 coordinate 42,246,756, forward strand.
ATTTTGATTTCAAATGTATTTGGTTTCTGTGAATAAGAAATTTGAATGGGTATGGTGGATTTGATTTGAGATTTCCTTGGATTTGTTGTTTGTGTTGCTATGCGTGTAAGGCATGGTTTGGGCTATAAGATACTTATCTATTGGAGATTTATTTATCAATGAATCATTTTTCTTTTTTCTCAATCTTTTGGGTTACCCAATTGCTTTATTTTGAAAGTGTGATTCTTTTTTCTCAATATTTACGGATTTTTCTTTCTTCTCAAGAAAACATATATATATATATATATATATATATATTTTTTTTTTTTTTTAGATTGAGCCACGGTTTAGAAGCCTTTAGATTGGGCCCTAAATTGGCATGGTGGGGTAGGGCTTGACGGGGCAGGGATATAAAAAAAACCCGTTTAGTTAACCGGGTGAGTTTGGGTTTTGAGGGGCGGGTTCAGGGATAAAGAAACCCACCCCAAACCCAACTTGTTGTCATTCCTAATATTAAGGGAAGAAATTGAGGACATACTATCTTCCTTGATTTATTTGTAATTTTTTCCACAAAAGTACCCCTTAATATATATGAAGTTATTATTGAAAAAATTGTAAAAGTTTGAAAATTGTTTCACTTATTTTAATTTCAAAATTATGAAATTTTTCATAATATTTTTCCATAAAGTAATTGTTCCTACTTCAATTTGTATTGGACTTCCTACTATATGCCCAATATTTCTTTCATAATTATATTTTGGGTAAATTACACCAACTTCCTTTAAGGTTAGTGTGAGGAAATGTCAAAACTGTCCTCCTATTTCTAAAAAAATGACACTTACCCCCAATAGTTATTATTTATATTTTAATTATTAAAAAAAAATTATCATATAACCAATCTAATTAGTATGCACTATTTTGAAGTAATTGAAAAATATGTATTTTGACTTAATTCTTAATTACTTAATAAGTTAATCTCAATCTTATTATTTGACAGTCCTGTACATGTATTGTTTGAGCATTATAATCATATATTTATATACTATGATTTATGAATTTGATCGCTGAGCATTTTTGTAAAATTATTTTGAGATCTCTTTATATTTATTGTAGGGACACGATTTGTAACGACCCAACACGATACTGGGTTCGCACGTAAATAGGCCCAAACAATATGATTTGTAGAGCGTGGGTGTAAAGAACTAGGTTAACTTTTTTATAATAAAAAGACTCACCCTCACGTATATTGAAGGCCCAAAGCTGGCACAACGATCGTTTTATTTGGTAATCGACACAGTTCTTTTTCTCTTTTCGTTCTTCTTCTTTTGTCTAGGTTTTCTTTCTTTCTTTTTTGTTCCGATCCCCTTTTGCATGTTCTTCTTTCAGTTTATATACCACCCTTTGTGTTCCATCCTCACCGCACACGTGTAGGTTGGGTTCGGAGGATTTCTTTCTGTCCCATCTAGCGCCTCCTGGAAATTCCTATGAGCAGCTGTAAAGCTACTTCCTTACTGTTCAGGTATCACCTCCACATTAATGCGGTCAGAGAGTTGGTTGAGAGGTAATTAATGCGGAGGCAGCTGTAGTTATAGATATTTTGTTTGTCTTTTCCCTTTTACCCTTGGTCTGTTATCCTATCTTCAGTGGTGACATAATTCTGAGGTCCGGTTGCAACAAGACCGCGTCCTAATCGTCTTCGGACGCATACTGCCGAGGAGTATGGTGTCCTCGGACGAATACAGAACTCTACCTTCGTGGTATTGACTACCACCCCCCTTCGGCAATTGCCTTGCGACCTGACATGGCCTCCTCGGATGGATATGCATCCTCGGATGGGCCACAGGCCCAACGATCCTGACCTTAATGGGCCTGTTGATTGACAGGCCCCCACATTTATCTTGTACAAAGAGAGCTCAATAATTAATATTGTGAACAATAATATGCTTTTATCTTAAATATTGACTATTTTGCTTTTTTTTTTTCTTTTACATTTTAAATTGATCGTATCTATGATAAATTTTTAATTTTTTTAATCAATATTCTTAATTTTTATCAAAGTTTAATTGCACATACGATTCAACTATACCCATAAGTATATGGGACATGGGTGAGGGTACGGTGGGGGCTTGAATCCCCTCAAGTAGATAAGTATTAACCTAGCTAAAGAAAAAAGTCACTACAAGCTCCAAAAGTATATTAGGAGTGTGTTTGAATATCACTTATTGCTGAAAACTAAAAACTAAAAACGTTGTAGCAAAATAATTTTTAAATGTGTGAATAGTATCGTAGGACCTAATTTTGAAGTTATTTTTGTTGAAAAAAAGTACTTGCGGGTCTTGTGAACAGTGCATGGGACCCACTGGAAAACATGAGACGCAGCTAAAAAGTGTTTTTCAACACTATCCAAACATACACTAGATGATACAATTTTTTTTTTACAAATCAAACCATTAAATCATAGGCATGGTCTTACCTCTACCATACCAAGAATGTTCTAGGGTTTTAGGTGATTTTTTTTTTTTTTTTTTTGGAGAAATAATTACAACATAATTTTTAGATGTGTAAATAGTATCGTATGACCCAGTTTTGAAGATATTTTTGTTGAAAAAAAGTACTTGCGGGTCCTATGAACAGTGCATGGGACCCACTGGAAAACATGAGACGCAGCTGAAAAATGTTTTTCAGCACTATCCAAACATACACTAGATGATACAAATAATTTTTTTTTTTTTTAACGAATCAAACCATTAAATCATAGGCATGGTCTTACCTCTACCATACCAAGAATGTTCTAGGGTTTTACGTGATGTTTTTTTTTTTTTTTTGGAGAAATAATTACAACATAATTTTTAAATGTGTAAATAGTATCGTATGACCTAGTTTTGAAGATATTTTTGTTGAAAAAAAGTACTTGCGGGTCTTGTGAACAATGCATGGGACCCACTAGAAAACATGAGACGCAGCTGAAAAATGTTTTTCAGCACTATCCAAACATACACTAGATGATACAAATATATATATATATTTTTTTAACGAATCAAACCATTAAATCATAGGCATGGTCTTACCTCTATCATACCAAGAATGGTCTAGGGTTTTATGTGATGTTTTTTTTTTTTTTTTTGAGAAATAATTACAACATGCTACTAACTCCGCAACTCGAACCCTTTCCCCCCTAGACCCCCAAGCACTATGTGCATAAGGAGGTGCCAATTCAGCTACAAGGCTTTGGCGGGTTTTATGTGATGTTAAATTTTAAAAATTATTGGTATTTATCTAAGGTTTTGTGACTTATATATACGTTTGATAACATCACTCAAACCAAAAAGTTTGTAAGACTAATGTGAAATAAATATGTAGTATTACTAATATCACTAAAAAATGTCTTTAAAAAATGTATTTAATATGGCGTTGATAGCCACTGATCAGAATAATCAGCATATTAAATGATATATAATAGTACCTTTTAACACTTTCTTATTCCTTATTTTGTTGCAAGGTAAATATGCATTAATATGATTGGTTGATAGGCATTTATTCATACATTTTTTTTATTTGAAAAAAAAAAAAAAGTAATGTTCTTCACACATGCATGTTCAAATTTCCAAAATTAAAACAAATTTCAAATCATCTTTCATGCCGAATATATCTAATTCTATGATTGGATTGAGAAATTTGCAACAAAGAAAAATAGGAGAGAAAAATGCTTTCTTTCTTTTTCTTTTTCTTTTTTCGTATTCAGACTACAAAACTATCCTACCTCAGCCGACCCTTTTGCCACATGAGTCATGAACAAAAGTGATTTAGTGAAAAGGAATTTACTTTGAATATGTTTAAAAAAAGGCTTAGGAAAAGTAGGTTTTTTTTTTTATATAAAAATTTGCCTTCAAAACTTATTATTAAAAAACAAAAAGTGTTATATTTACAGTATTTTTACAATATTTTCACAAAAAAATTTTAGATGGCAAGTTGTTACAGGTTTTTAATTTAAATTCACTACTGAAATTATTTTCTTACTTACCAATAATAATAAATGATAATCTGCTACTTAAGATTTGTTGTGGAAATGTTGTATATATAATATTTTTCTTAAAAAAAAAAAGCATAATTCAAAAAAAAGAAAAAGAAAAAAAAAGTAAGTCTTTTGGTCCTTTCCTCTCCTCTCTCATTCGCTCGTACTTTTTGAGAAACAAATGCAGTTATAAAGTTTATCTGAACTATATATCGATTGTGTCCATACTCCATATATATATATATATATATATATATATATATAATGTTTTTCTTCTTCTGTTTTCTTTTTCGTTTTTTCACTGTTTCGTGTGTCTTCCAGAGCAGCAGAATAAATAGGGCAATAGAAGCCAAAATTGGCAGAAAGGCTGGCAAAGATTTACCTTCCCCATGAGTGCATGATTTAAGCTTATGCCTGCAATTTCTCTGAAGAAAAGTTTACTCCAAAGGACTAGCCACTGTCCCCTCCCACGTTATTTGCAGTACTTGCAAAATACAGTCTATAACTTCACAATAAATGTTGCAGCAAAAATTAAACTCTCACTCTCTCAATGGCATAGACACATGTCTATTGTTTAACCGTTTTTTTTTTTTTTTTTTTTTTTTTTTTTAAATTAGTGGGAAGATTTTGTTAAGTTCTGAACTCACTTCTGAATGATCCAATGAGGAAAATAGGAAGAAAAAAGAAAAAGAAAAATATAAGAGGTGGGATGCATGTGCCATTTATATATATAGTGATGAGTGATCTCATTTTTTTATTCAGCAAAAAATAGAGTCTCATTATTGTTTAAGAAGTTATATTCGTTGACAAGTTCCATTATTAGTGGATTGGAAAGGCCTCTAAAATAAGCTTTAATCTCATGCAGAAGGTTCAAGCATGAATTTTTGAGGGATTGAGGTGTTTTTTACAAATAAGCTTAGGGAATACCTTGCATATATTCTCAGTGCATGCTGCACTCATTGGCAAAGGAGGCTATGACAATAAAAATGAATAGCTAAGGAAAAAAGAATTAGGTTCTAGCTTGAAGATCGAACCCCAAAGAATTGGCATTATAAAAACGAGGAAGAATTCAAAATCTGGTGGGTAACAATCTAGTTCGATGTGAATTAAAAAAAAAAAAAAACATCAAATAAAAATTTTAACATCTCAAAAAAAAATATTATCCACCAAAATTATCAAGCCAACATATCAATCATATACAAAAACACAAATATTTACGTGGAAAGCCATTTCTTGTTGAAAAAAAAAATCATGAGACAAATTCCAAATAAATTCACTATTATAAAATCAATCACAACATCTTCTCAAGTTAATACCTAATTAAGATTTATACCAAATATACAATAATATCTTTTATCTAAAATTCATATGAAGTACTCATATGAGAATACTCACTTTAAATATAACAACTTTGTAATTTTAGCACCCAAAAATCTTTCCATAGAGAAAACCCCAATTTTTCTCTCATTTGTATATGTCTCACTACTAAAGAAATTCTACTCTTTTGTTTTTTTTTTTTTTTTTTTGAATTTACACGATACACTAAGACAATTATTTTTTTGCTCTCACACACACGCATGGTCCTTTTTTTACATATTTCTCTGGATTAATTCAAGCGTCACAAATTATCCTTCATTTGCGTACTTTAAATAAACCTCAAAGTAAACCTAAAACTTGTCTCTCTTCTTGCTACCAACCAAACCAAAATTCCGCTATCTTCTCTCCTGGTTTTACACTTGATCGATCTTATGATTATTTTTCTCTCCCTACATGGAAGTCCCTTGGCCCAAATCCTTTACAGCATTGTCTATATATAAGAACTAAAATCCTTTTGCATAGTGGACAATGAATAAAATTAAAAAAAAAAAATCAATAGACTTCCTTCCACTCTAAGGAATAGCCTTTTTTTCCCACAAAAAGTAACCCCAAAAAATAACCAAGTTCATTTCCTTATTCACCAAAAAGACTTAAATAACTAGGTCATTATTGGAATTTGTGGTAATTTCCCAACAAACTCTACATTGACTCACATTTCATTAAGTGGTGTTCTTTCCTTTTGGGGTAACTCCACCTTAAACAAAAGCAATCTTTCCTTGAACCTACAAAAGCTAACTTGTACCAATATATAATCTTCTCTCACACTCCATTAGGACCCACCAATATAATCATGGTACCAAACTTATCATCCATCTTAATTCACATAAAAAAAAATACCTAATCACTAAATCAACCAAGCTTTGATATCACTTATTAGTTCACAATCTAGTATTATGTGAATTGAGAAAATCAATTCAAAATCTTAACCAATTTCCAAAAATATTATCACCAAACTTACTAAGCTAAGATATCAATCATACAAGGACACAATTTTATGTAGAAAACCATTTCTTCTTTAAAGAAAAACCACAAAAAATTAGTCAATTTGGAGTTCGGAAAGGCCAACTTCTAAGACATATAACTCTCTCATCCAGACTCCAAATGCTACAAGACTAGAAGCTTTAGAAACTACAATATAAGATCTTTCCAATCGCGTCAAAATTAGTCAATTTGGAGTTCGGAAAGGCCTCCAACCAAGCGCTCAAAGTTCAAGGTTGAGCAATAGCAAAACCGTTAAAATCTAGAAAGCACGGATGCGGCTGGGAGGGTGCTGCACCTGAGTCCGACGCGGTTGACCGTGCGTCGGTGCTGCGTCTGAGTTTTTTTTTTTTTTTTTTTTTTTTTTTTTTTTCCTCGGGTTCGCGTCGACTCGGCTCGATTTGCACTGACGCGGCTCGATTCACGCAGAACTGGGCTGATTCGGCCAGAATCAGGCCATATCGGCCATATCGGGTCATATCAGCCGGCGACCAATACGGCCAAAACAGGCCGAAATCGGCCTTGAAATTCACTAGAGCAGCTGAAATTTTGACCTTAGATGTGTTTCTTGCCTTCTTCTTTCTTTGTTTTGTGAATCAAGTATATTAATGTGTTTTTTAAGAATATTTTAATAGTAAAAATATATAGAAAATATAAATAAAAATATTTTTAATAATTTTTTAATCGCCAAGTCCCGTCACACCCGCACCCTACTTTTTCAAAAATTGCCGAGTCCCGCATCCGCATCAGCACCCGAGTCCCAAAACGCACCCGTGCTTCATAGACTTAAAAAATATATATAATTATGGCAAATGACCATTGTCAATGCACTAAGTTGACGTCCTTTCGGCTCAACTTTGATTTTTCATGATTTTCATCCCAATCAAATATCTGTCTTAGGGCTCAAATTAAAATTGGTATCGACAATAACGATAAGATATTGTAACTTTTGAAAAGAAACTCTTCATATATCCATGTTGATACCACTTGAAGCCTTGTGAGTTTAGATAGCTTTTTCTAAAAGTTATTCACCAATTATGTAATAATAACTGCTCTAGAAGTTCATGACACTTACCAAGAGACGTTATTTTAAGGAAAATGTTTCCTCTCTCTCTCTCTCTCTCAAACGCCACCATTCATACTTTTTTTATTTAGGGTCATACTAACAAGTGTCCTTAGAGTATTAGTTAATAATCCAGTTAGAGAAAGTTTTTATGAGAAAAGAAAAAAAATCAATTAATGTTTTGACAGCTTTTTTATTCCCTATAAAAGTGATGTTTAAACTTTCCTAAAATGAATTGTTAATCAATGTCCTAAGGGCATTTGTTAGCATTTCCTTTATTTAAATAAAACTTTGCTTAGGGAAATGTTGTAAAATAGTTTCAATGATAACTGCCACTTGTAGTGATATATTTCAATATTTTCTATCTCACTAGCTTCAAATTAATTGTCATTACCGGAATTTTCAACAAACATTTTTTTATACGTGTTCTTCTCCACAAGCATAAGTTTTTGAATAGTAATTTCAATATATAACTTTTTCAATATGTTGTCTTTTAGTTAAGGAATAGTATGATAATTTGAACTCTATATACGATATGTATCTTTCCTTTTGAACTAATATATTCTTTTAAAACATTTAAAATAGGAACCTTGACAGAAGATATTGTGGCTTTTGGATCATACATTTTTACATGTTCACTTAAAAGTTACTGCACTCTTACAAATATACATGACTTTTGAAAAAAAAATCACATATTCACTTAAAAACTATTAATGAAACCCAACGACCCTAACTAGAAGGCATTACTTAAACAAAAAGCAACTTGGTAAATAAAATGCTCATACTACTAAAAGTCAGGCTTCTTAATCAACACGTATTCAACAAAAATATTTTAATAATAAATCAATTTATTGATTAATTTCTTTATTTAAAATATTTCTAATCATTCAAATGTATATAGGACATAAATCTTTAAGTACAACTTATTGTTATAAATTTATCTTCAAAACAACATAGTTTCTAAACTAGTAAAAAAAATCGTTGGCTATGAAATGTATGAGAAAACTTATAGTGTATGACCTCTACCTTTTTCCATACTTCTTCACTTCAAATCTCTCCTCATCACCCATTGAAACTTGATAATACACAGCGCCCATTTTCTATTTGCTTTGAAAATAAGATTGAAGAATTTAAGAAATTAAGAGGAGTGGAACCTTCAAAGCACTATTGGTGCCAGGGACGGAACCAGGATTCATACCTGAGGGGGGCAAAGCTTAAAACCAAAAAAAAAAATTATGAAAATAAAAATTAGCATCTATTTCATATTCAACAAAATACTACATACAAAATAAGTATTTCTTAAATATTTCATATTATAAAACACATCAACAAAGTATAACATACAAAATGAGTGTTTCTTATTTTGTGTGCGATTTTTGTTTAGTCCATATTTATTTTTTTATTTTGTTTTTGTAGTTAAAGAGGCATGAATTTTATTTATTTATTTATTTTCTTGTAGATCAATATCTAAATATTTTAGAAGAGGAGAGACAAATATATATATATATAAGGGCAAATCTTAATTTTTTTATACTAGTTTTTTTTTTTTTTTTTTTTTTTTTTTAAATGTAGGGGGGGGGGGGGGGGGGCAATTGCCCCCTTCTGCCCCAACGTAGATCCGTCCCTGATTGGTGCGTTCCTAAAGGTTTCCAATAGGGATATTTTGGGCAAAAGTAAGTTGCCTCAAAAGTAGAGAGCTTGGAAAGCAAACGACCTCTGTGAGACCGTCAACTTCACAAGAAGGTGACGGAGGAAACACATCTTTAGTAAACTGACGACACTATCAACTAATGACGCCACCATAAACCGATGGGTGACCATAAGGCCAATGGGGTGGGAAAGCTAACGAGTCCTGTGTGCCCTTGCTTGGTCCTCATGAATACTCATATATGGAAATACCTTGTACATCACGCACAAAGACCTTATCACATACGTATCTTCCCTATATAGAAAGACACCCTAGGATCTCGAAAACCCTAATGCCAAATCTTCTCTACAAGGAAAGATCTCTACTTTCAAGGGATCTTGGTTCACTACTCGCTACTATATAAATACCAAACCTTCTCTTTCCTCAAGTACGCAGAAAATCTCTAACTCTCTCACTATAGAGTTCTTAGAGATTTCTCATTCACTAACTTGACCTTTGAACGATTCTTGGCCGGTACCACACCGGTGCCTTCTGTTTGGTGTGATTTGGGGCCTATAACTCACTGACGATTTTAGTACATCATCAATTGGCACCGTCTGTGGGGAAGGATGACTGTGATTGGCCATACCACCGCCTCTGAGACAAAAGATTTGCATGGTCCAAACACGTTCGATGGCTACCATCAACCAGGAAACAGAGAATCCGTCCAATGCCTTGGAAAGATAGGTACAAACCCTGGCTGCAGCGGTAGGGCGACTTACCTAGCACAATTATGAGTTGGAGCAACAGCTAAACCAAAAGAACGAGCGACGCCAAGAAGGCCAATGCGACGAGCGGGACGTCGATGAGCAAAATGGTAGTCACCTACCAACAGGGGACAGATAGGAGAGGGAAGACCAAAAAGAAAGTAACATCCCCAGCAGAAGGGATGGTCTAGAGGATACTACCCACCCCTCCGAAATGGAAGTTAGTGCAATGCGCATATAGGCAATCAACACAGGTTTGTCTTCATATGAGCAGTTGGCAAAAGACACAAATCTATTTTCTGGTTTTTTCTCAAAATTGCTCTACTCTCATATGAAGAGAGATTGTCAATTAATTTTCCAAATTTTGTTGTGTGAATGGAGGATGTTCCACCATCTCTTTATCCTATCCTTCATGCCGGTAAGGCTAACTTGGTTTAAATAATATTGGAAGTCTTGTTTCTCAAAAAAAAGTAAGCAATCTTATTTAAAATAGTTTGAATCTATAGCCTTATAATGACTTTAATATATATTTTACATAATTTATAATAATCTCATTAGTTATATGGTATAAAGGAAAATATTGTAGTACTCACAGTCACAGTTACGTGATGACTATGGTCTATGACTATTCGACTGTCATTTTATTGCTTTCCTTTTGTTCATTAAGCATTATTTTAAATATTTGACCACTTGTTTCAGTTTTACTAAACATATTTTTTATGTTCTTCTATATGATCTAATTAATTTCTAACTTGTGTTTCATATTTTTAGTGTGCTATTCTTTTAGATACAACTGGAGGAAACTCTCGGCCAATCCAAGATCAAACTTGTTATATGGAAATTTTCAAACGTCATATATGTTTTAAATTGTGTGTGTGTGTTTTTTAAATTTTCGTAATAAATATTATAAGACTCGATTTTTAACTATTGTGTTTGGGTCTTAAAAGCTATGTTAATCGGGGCATTCATAACCTAATACTGATATCTTTAGGAGTTGAATTTCATATTAGATTATATTTATATTTCTCTTTTTTGTTATTCTATATATTATGTGGGCTGTGATGTTAGATACTAATAAGAAAGATATCAATCTTTTTTCCCCTCAAACTAACATTGTATGCTTAAATGAGTTTTGGGATTTGTATAAAATTATCTTTTAAATGTGGTCTTTTAAACTTACATTGCATTGTCACTATTAGGAAAAAACAAAATACAAGATTGATGGTTAAGTCAATGGTTGGTCTTTTAGACTAAGGTTAATTCTACGTAAAGAGATATTGATTTTTTAAAGTTACTAAAAACAAATATAGCTCTCTCTACAATTACACACTAATTCACATTTTCAAGACATTTTTGCCTTACCCTTTTAGCTTATAAACCCTTAGGGCAATTCTTAACTAATTAGGTAATAACTAGATATAGGTGACCAATCACACCTAGAAAACATAATAATTGGTGATGAGTCTAAAATAGGAAGATAATGAATATATACTTAGATCCACATCACCCTAGTGTTGGACACAAACGGCACACTTGGACTATGTGTCCTCCCTCTCTCTCAATTTGACCCACCATTAAACCTACTATTGTCCTCTACCATTTTCTTGATCTAACCTAGCCAAGACCCAACTTCTTTCTGTCAATCTGATTGGCAACAGTTCTAAGGAATCACAGAGGCATTGTGCCACGGCAGGGATTCTCTTTATGTTTATTACTTGATCTCAAACATGACCAGAACATGGGGTTTTTGGGTTGAGATGAAATGTGCCAAGATGAAGTTGGGTTGATGTGAAATGGGTTTTCAGGGTTGAGGAGAAATGCTATTGCAATTTTTCATTGAATTTAGTTTGAATTTCTATTGATTTTTGGTCAATTTTATGTTTAGATCATTCTTGCTTTATGGTGAAGAGAATAGGCAACTGAGAATGATTGGAGCTGAGATGGGAGAGCTGATGAGATGGGAGATCTGAGGCAAAATGAACGAGGAGGGAGAAGAAAAGGAGAGGAGTTCAGTTTGTTATTTTAGTAGCAATTTATTTGGTCCTTATTATTTTACAATTACAATCAATTTAGTCTTTACTGTAAACTTACCAACGGAAAATGTTTACGTGGAAAATAGATTACACAGTTGACACATATGATATTTAAAAGATTAACTTAGCCTCCGTTTGGATACTAATGAAAAATGAAAATTATTTCACTATTCAACTTATTTTTTCTACTATTCATGGTCCCACTGCACTATTTCAGTTAACTTTTACTTTTATCTACTGTACTTTTCAACAATAAGTTTTTAGTTTCAGCAAAACAAATGGTATCTAAAACAGACCCTTAATTGTGCAATTCATTTGACATATCGGCAATTTTTTTGTTAGTGAATTGGGTAAACAATGAATTATCCGCAAGTTGAAAATAACGAATCAAATTGACTATTATCAACTATATTGATAATCTCAAAATATAAGAACAAAAATTGTATTTTCACCTAAATTTTAATTTTAATTTTAATTTTTTTTGAAGAAACCCACTTAAAAAAAAAAAATCGAAAATTGCTCGGCTTTTTATAAAAATAACTTTAGTGCAATATTAAAATGTATCTAAAGAATGTCCTTAATTAATTATATTATATATTTGATGTTGGATTTAGGTGCAGTAGAATTAGAATATCTCAGTACAGAGTACTGTACAGGTAGCATCTCCATATACTACTGATATACTTAAGTTTACTGTTGGAATGCCCTTATCTCTCGTACGAGAAATCCGCATTCTATGGTCAATCTGACGGGACGTACCATTTTGATTTTTGACCAAAAAAGATATAATATATTACAATAAAATAATATAAAAATGAAAAGAAAAGAAGTGAAGTGGGACCCAATCTGGGGTATGGGCCCTCACAACCGTGCAATACCTCACGTGCACTGCTGTCACATATGTCGGCTACAGTGACATGCCCAAAACACACAGTCCCATCACTTCCGTCAATATCACAGAGAGAGAGAGGTCGTCCTTCTTTTTCACTCCTCACTTCACTCACTACACTAGCCCACCACCACGTAGACATGCCACGTGGCGTCCTTTAGATGAGGAAGGACTGGGACCTCCAAGAACGTTAATCGCACGAACTTGGTGTTGTGTCCCCATCATCAATGCCCCTCTCTCGGCTTGGCTTTTCCTCATTCTAATAAATCATTTCTTTTACTCTAAGATCACGGACACTGGTTGTGTTGTAGGGTTCCACTCCCACCCTCCATGCCCTTTTTTTCCTTCTTCCCTCTTTTTCAAAAATTAAAGAAAATGCTAAACCTACCCATTATTTTACAAACTATTGAATAGTTATTGGGAATTAAAAACATGTTAGCCATGAGCTTAAACAAAAACAAGTAAGAATTTGTTACATCAATAGTTTATACTTGTAATATTATTAAAAAAAAATTAATAAACACCTTGACTTGAAAATCTCAAGAATTTAGATTCAACATAAGTATAGTAATGCGAAGCCCACAATAAATTCTAGATAACAAGCTAATACTAGTTTTAAATTAGGTCTACCACTAACATAATTTTTTTAACCATTAAAAACCGCTAGCCACTTAAATATGTTGTGGACATAGCATTTTTCACAAAAATAATATTGCTTCCCAAACATAATCCTTAACCCCTTAAACAAAAAAATAATAATAAAATAAAAGTCCAAAAATAGTCCAAACAAAAACAATTGAAAAAGAAAATGTTTAACAAAAAAACCCATTAAAAAAAATAAAAAATCCTAATTATTCAAATTCGTAACTCGTTCAACTCATTCCGTAAAACATAATCTCTAATCTCATTTTACTAAAAAAAAGTATTAGGAGAGATACTGTGATTGTGAATTCTCCTTGATGACTTAGCTCACAATCGCAGCAACTATCATTCGTTTCTCTCTCTCTCTCTCTCTCTCTCTCTCTCTCTCTCTCTCTTTATTTTTCTCGTTTATATCATTATTTTAGACTTTTTCTCACTTTATTTCTCTCATTTCAACATTCTCAATTCTCACTTTATCTCTCATCAATCTCTTTTTGCTTTTTTATTTTACTGGTAGAAGGAAATTGTAAAAATTCATGTATTTTTTTTTTTTTTGATGATGTCAATATATTCAAGTTCTCTTTTTATTAAAAAAAAAAAGTTCTCTTTTTATTAAATTGTATATAATTTAAGTTTCTTAACGGCTACTCTAGAAACAGATCCTTGGGCGACTGCTAAGTTCATGTTAAAACAAGTTTGAGCTTGTTCACGAGTTATTTAATTAACTTATTCTATTTCTATACTAAGTAAAACCATAAATATCCTTCTCAAAAAAAAAAAAAAAAAGAGTAAAACCATAATATAGTTTTTTTTTTTACCTTTTTACAAATCTATGAAACTTTCCCATGAATGGATTGTTTCTTAATTTGATGTCAAATGGACATATTTACAAACTTGCATAATCCAATTTTAAGTCTATATAAGTACTTTCTATAGAAAAAAAAAGTTTATTAAAGTAAATTTTAGACAAGTGTGTGTATTAAATCAAGCCTCATGTTCACAAACTATTTATGAACACATTATTATGTTTGAATTTAGTTTGTTTAATATTCAAACATAAACTTAGATTTGAGCTTGGCTTGTTTGCCAAACAAACGAATATAAACAAATGTCTTGCTGAGTTGAGCTCAAGAACAGTTTGGTTCATTTGCAAAGTTAAAAAAAATAAAAATAAAAAATAAAAAAATCCACAATTGTCATGTACTAAATTTTTATAAGTTGTTATTAGTAGATTAAAAAAAAGTAACATTAGTAATCGATTTATATGAGACCAATAAAAATGTGTCAACTTAACTATAGTGAAAATTGTTATATTTGAAATTATTAACAATGTGTCAAGTTATTATTGATAGGTAAAAAAATTATTTAGTGGTAAGTATTAAATATTTTTGTGTTTGAAAATATCAATGTGTCAAGTTCTTACTCTCAAATAAAAAAATTAAGTGATAAATCTAAATGAGAACCAATTAAAAAAATACTTAATTATTATAAAAGAGTAATCTTTCTTTCACCAAATTTAAGTGATAAATCTAGATGGTAGATCGTTACTAATTCTAATTTAAACTCAACATTAATATCACATTTTTACCCACAATAATAACTTACTACCTAAAATATATCATGAAATTATTCTGTTTGGATTGAACTTATTGTTGCTGAAACTGAAAACTGAAAACTGAAAACTGAAAACACTGTAGCAAAATTATTTTTAAATGTGTGAATAGTATCGTGGGACCTATTTTTAATATTTTTTAATCTGTAAACAGTGCCAAATAGTGTATGAACAGTATCAAACAGTGTATGAACAGTACCCTTGTCCCCCTAAAGCAGAAACGGTGCAGAAAAAAAAAAAAAAAAAAAAAAAAAAAAACGCAAAACGCAAAACGCAGACTCCACTTTCAGCTGGATCCAAACGCCTCCAAAGGATATTAGAAAAAATTAAACTTAGTAGTTAAATTTGACAGCACTCACATCAACTATAGTAAAACTAATGTGAATGCTCTTAGACGTTGGAGGTGTATTAGTCCCACTCAGGCACTCACTTCTACTTTTAATGGTTGGATTAGACTTTTTTGGTATGTACGGTCACTGCTCCATTTCGAATCATACTAGAATATTTTAACAATAACCTTAATACCACATATTTTTATATATATTTTTAATTTTATCACAAATATTTTATGTAGTAGATTATAATTAGACGTGGTTGCCACATCTGCCGCTCACAATCAACCAAAGATTTATTTCGCCAAAGCCTTTTAGCACCAGAACCACTCTTTTCTTTATAACAATCAGAACCCGTCATGTCACTTCGAAGTGACTGTAGTGTTGAAAGAACCAGATTATAAAGAAAAATAATAATTGGAGATTTTGCGTAGTCCCAGTTACTTTTTTTGGATTACAGCTAAGGGTGACAGATAACCCTCCAAAACGAATCCAAAGACCTAGCATGTGATGTGTAATTCAAGAGAGACAATTAATCACGTTTCGGTTTGTTTAAAATTCGTTTATTTTATTAAAATTAAAAAAATTTTATTAAAAATATTATAAATAAAGATAAAAATTAGTTAAAATAGTATAATAAGATCCGTGAATAATATAAAAAAGTATAGTAGAATCATAAATAATAGCAAAAATAAACTGACAAATTTCATCATGCCAAACGCACACTTAATTTCATAAATTTTTAACTTTTTTGATTGTAAGTGTCAACATTTTCTGTCCTGTGCAACTCTCTACTTTATGTTGGTCACTCACAATTGCATAAGTTAACAAGTCTTAAAATTAAGTGTGAGAATAATTATGTTCATATGATATATGACATAAGAAGAATGATAAAATACACAATATTTTTCCCAATATATTTCATAATTGTTAAGTTTTTTTTTTTTTTTGGTAATTTGATAATTGTGGGTAATAGAGGATTTGAATCCAAATATTAGAAACATTAAGAGGTAGCAATTGAGATATAGGGCTCTTTAACTTGCATTTATAAAGTTCCACCATGGTTATTAATTTTGATTTAGGTCTTTACCAATATCACTTTATTGGTTATCATTTACAACTCATCACCTTGTAAAAAATTTTGTGAAAAAAAAAACCTGTGACATACTTAATATGATAAATAAAGTTTAGAGATACAAAAAATTTAACAAGTGCTAATGTGGCTGATTATTAGTAGTAAGTAAAAAGTGTTATATATAAGTGAGCCTAAACGATAGCTAGCTAATGCTTGCCAACTCAACACACACACACACACACATATATATATACAGTGGCGGAGCCACATGTACCCTTGGGGGGGCCTTGGCCCCTCCAAAATTTTTAATTTTTTTTTTATAACTTATGTATATTTTATAAATATTTAAAGGTTATATGAAAAAACATAGGAGTTGGCCCCCCAAAAGAAAGCATTGATAAAATAATTTAGTAATTTTTCCTAAAAAAGAGAGTTTAGAGTTGATATACAATTGCAATAGAATGAAATAGTTAGGTAGTAAGTTTTGTGAGTAAATAGTGGAAGTGTGGAACCCCTAATTTTTAGCTTAATATCAATTAATACGTTCAAATCATTCAACATTGATAATATATGCAATTTGGTTGAAATTTCCTATTCTCAAGATTTTATCAAGAAATAAAAAAGCTCATATGATACTTCAATTATAACATTATGATATTGATTTGTCAAATATTGATAAAGTTTTGCAAACAATTTATATATTTTATATTTACACACATACACATATTATGCGGATTTTGTAGGGGAGTGTCTATTTTTTATTTGAATTTATCTTGACAGAATATATAATTCAGCCCCCAACTCAAGATTCCTGGCTCCGCCACTGTATATATATATATATATATATATAAAATAAATGATTTTGTACTCTTAAGTTTTGGAAAACCAGTCAAGCTGCTATTAGTTCGTACACGAGTCCATGGTGAACGTGTCAATGGCATATATAAATGATTTTGTACTCAAGTTTTGGAAAACCAGTGAAGTTGCTATTAATTCGTACATGAATGAGTCCATGGTGAAGGTGTCAATGGCGCTATGCATGTAAACACTAAACTGTAAACAGTAAGGGGACCAACCAGTCGAACCGTTTCTGTTTGCCACCTGTCTTATTTAAGCGACGTACTGGTGAATTAAAGATCGAAGGCTTGGTGTCATAAACTCATAACAACTTTGAAAGCTATGTTTCATTCAATTATTTGACTCCTAATTAAGTTTCCTTTGAGTTCATATTCATGAAAACGGAAACGAAAACTTTTGCTTGCATAATTGTACGGATTGACACTATTCGTTGTCGTATTTTATAAAAAAAATTATCCGTTGTCCTATGACATTTCACATCACCTTTATATTCTGTATATATATCTTAAGTCAGTCCAACTCATTAAATGATTCTGTCCAAAAATAACTTGTTCAAGGGGTATGTTTAGTTAAGACTTTAAGAATAGGTCAAAATTGAAGTGATGAAAGATATGAAAATAATAGAATAATAAGATGAAAGAAAATGTTCGTTTTGTTAGAGAAAATAGAAAATAAATATATTTTTTCATTGGCTTGGTTGGAAAAAAGAATGGGGATAAATTTTAATTATTATAATATTATTACATAGGAAATAATCATTTTATTATTATATAATAAACATATAAATTATAAAATTAGTAAATATGATATCGTATAAAAATACATATTACATTTTTTATTTTATTTTATTTTCTCAATTCATCTATTTTATATAAGTAAAAAAAAAAAATTGACTAACTAAATTTGTTAAAATCGCACCTAATAAACAAATTAAAAAGATGGGCACAGTTGTAAATGTGCATTTCTTTTTCTTAACGGGGGAGCTTTCTCCAATGTTTTCTCTCCGTTTAATAAACAAATTAATAAATGGGGCAAAATTGTAAATTTGCACTCTTTTCCTATGGGGAGAGTTTACTCTAATATTAAGCGAGTGTTTGGATAAGAATTATGTTGTGTCTGGCATTTGTGTTTTGCTTCTTTTTTTTTCTTTTTTTTTTCACGCGTTTCCAGCTTTTAGAGACAATTATCACTGTTCACGTACTATAGCAGTACTATTCATACACTGTTCATGAGACCCACAGCCACTTTATTCAAAAAAAATATTAAAAATGGGTCACACGGTACTATTTATACATTTAAAAATTATTTTGTTACAGTGTTTTTAGTTTTCAATTTCAGCAAAAATAAGTTGTATCTAAACGAACTCTAACTCTCTGTTTTTGAAGGTGGGGGAAAATTTTGGTCTACAAAGAAAATAGTCAAAATACCCGCCCACCCCTCCCCCACCTCTTTCTTTTTGTTGAGTATTCTTTTTTAGCAAACAGAGGAAAATGGTAATCACCCAAACCATTCTCTCCTCATTTTTTCACCCTCTCCTTTATCACTCCAATCAAATAGATTCTTTAAAAAAAATGCAAACTCCATCTATCTACACAATGAAAATAATTGTAAATGTCATATACTATGATTTTATGTAATAAAATGAGTTATTATTGTAGTTTTATGATATATATATATATATATATATATATATATATATATATATAAAGGATGATTAAATTATCTAATTTAGCAATTGCAGCTTGGGTTGATAGAATATATTTTATTACTTTTTAGTGGTTTTAAGAAAAAATAAGTTAGTGAGTTTGGCTATAGTTTTTTTCTTTTCTTTTTTTAATCTTTTTGTCTCAATTTTATTTCAAATAATCTAAATTCCCTTTTTTTTTTTCGAAATAAGCTATTTTGTAGTTTTTTGTCTCACATTATGCAAATAAGGCACTAGAAATAAATTGTTCCCATACAAACAAAACCAAAATATGTGAACAAATAACTTTAGGTATGAGACTTCTCAAAGATTTCAAGCTTGAAGATGCTATTGAGATAAGAACCCTAAAAACACCATTGCCGTTTAATCTGGTGGATATGAAGAATTTTGTCCAAAAGTTTTTGTAAGCTAGGTTGAAATCTTGGACTTATCCGAGTCAATGACCGGTCATTGTGAAATGTGAAGCAACTAGATCTTTGTTGCAAAAGGCCCACCAAAATCTTCTATAGAAGATTAACCAATTGAAGATTATTTGGCCCAAATACTATTTCTCCTTTCTTCAATATTTGGAAATTTAGGGCCTGTTTGGGTAAGGATTTTTCATCACTCAATTTCCATCACTCAATTTCCATCACTCATCACTCATCACTCATCACTCATAACTCATCACTCATCACTCATCACTCAATTTTTCACATCCGTTTGCCTTCATCACTCAGTTTTCATCACTCACTATTTTTCACACTATTTGGAGGGCCCACACCTGTCACGGTACAGTGTTTTTTTTTTTTTTTTTTCACTAGTAGCTTCTTTTTTTTTTTTTTTTCCCTCCTGGGTTGGCTGTTGGGTCTGGGTTTTTTTTTTTTTTTTTTTCTCACTAAGTTTGGTGAGTCTAGGTACTTTAAAAAAAAAAAAAAAAAAAAAAAAAAAAAAAAAAAAAAAAAAAGGCCAACGCCAACCCAAAAAAAAAAAAAAAAAAAAAAAAAAAAAAAAAAGACAAACAAAACAAACAGCCAACGCCAACCCAGAAAAGAAAAAGAAAAAGGAAAAAAAAAAAAAAAAAAAAAAGCCAACGCCAACCCAGAAAAGAAAAAAAAAAAAAAAGAAAAAAAAAAAAGACAAACAAAACAAACAGCCAACGCCAACCCAGAAAAGAAAAAGAAAAAGGAAAAAAAAAAAAAAAAAAAACAGCCAACGCCAACCCAGAAAAAAAAAAAAAAAAAAAAAAAAAAAAAAAAAAAAAGTGGTCAAAAGTTGCGGCTGTGGGTCCCTCATGTGTGTTTATTTACGGAAATGCCATTGAGTTATGAGTTATGGAAACTGAAAACAGCCTTTTGTTGTTTTCAGTTTCCATAACTCGTAACTCAAAAATCAGAGAATTGAGTAATGGAAACAGAGTTATCGTTTGGCCAAACAACCTTTTTGCTATGGGTCCCACCATTTTTGAGTTATGAGTTATGGAAACTGAGAATTGAGTTACGGAAACACCTTACCCAAACAGGCTCTTAGCTCTCTCCGTTTTGTTCATAATTAGTTTTTTTTCCTTCTTCTTTTACAATAGGGAACTTTTCCCTCCTTGTTCTTTGGCTATTGAACATGTGTCGAACTGGGTGCTTTTATGTATTTAGTTGTTTTATTATCTAGGGCAAATTTCTTTTTCAAAATTTCAAATTCTAGGATTATACATCATGTATTGTTGCCTTGGCAGTTTCAAAAGTTGATATACCAGTGGGTTGTTAATGGTGACGACTTTTATAACATGAACTTTTATCTTGAAGTTGCAGCTAAGAGACCAAAAGAAAGAAATGCGTACTGCTTTGCTTTCAAGACAATTTTTCAAAACAACACTGCTCTCTTTTCCTCTCTTTATGTTGCTGATCCTACGACTTCATTGTTCTTCTAAGCACATATAAAAAAAAAAAAAAAAATGGTTTGCACCATTCATTTTCTTTAAATGTTATATTGCTTAAGAAGCCTGATATTGTGAAACAATTAGACCTTTAAGTGTGCTTGGATTCTCAAGAGTTTTGTAGTTTAATTGGTTTTGGCACATTCTGATATTTCCAATTGAAATGTCTATAGTTCAAATCATCATTCTCCTTCCCTAACTATCAACTTATAAAAAATATCAAGTTTTAATCCTCCTTTCTCATTGTTACCAACTTACCTTCAAATACCATTGTAATTATCAAATTCTTATATATCAATAAATCTCATGTAATTTTAGGCTTATCATATTACATTTTTTATATGTTAATATATACATTTCAACTTGTAAATTATAACAATATAGTAGTAAAAATTTAATTATTTAGACTATCATCCCAACCTCACCACTTCATCCTATCATATAATTAGTAGTGTACGGCAAGTTGTATCTTTTTTTTTTAATTATAGTTTCACACT
This sequence comes from Quercus robur, assembly GCF_932294415.1. NCBI lineage: Eukaryota > Viridiplantae > Streptophyta > Magnoliopsida > Fagales > Fagaceae > Quercus > Quercus robur. The sequence continues at coordinate 42,268,111 of NC_065542.1, forward strand.
CCAATATTCATATTCCGTACATATCACTCACAACAAATCCTGGAAATCAAGTGTACATATTTTTTAACTGATGTCCAAACTTAGCTAGGAAATGTGCGCAGAGTGAAACAATCTTGATAAATAAAAAATTATTGGGTAGGTCAGGAAATATAACAGGTAATTTCATAAATATTTTTTTATTAAAAAAAAAGAAAAAAGATGTGCTTTCTAATGGTCATGGGACCTAGAAAGATTTTTCTTGAGATTACGGTACCTAATAAGGCGGGTTCACAAGCGAAAGAATTATTAAGTGTACGTTAGGCCCATGTAATATTGTGATTGATGTGATATACTGATTATAACTTCTGAAAGCTCCATGCGAACTAGATAATGAAAAATACAAAATGACCATGGGATATGGTACAAGTGCTCCCCAGTTTTTTTTTTTTTTGACCCAGACTGTTGTCTCAAAAGGAAAAGTTTTTTTTATTTGATCACAGAGAGAGAGAGAGAACTTTAATTCTACCCTTTTTTTGGGGTGCTTTTTAGCAAAAGAATTACATATATTGGGCTCAACTAAGTCTATCACCTATATATTTGTTTCAGTTGAGGTGCCTAGCTTTCCAGAGTTCAAAAGTATCAGAGGCCCAATAATTCGAGAGTTCAAATTTCTGGTCTTTTCCTATGCTATATTGCCATCCAAGCAGGTGCAAGCCTTGCTAAGAGGCATTAGGGAAGACAGATGAAACAGAAAGCACTTATCGTCTGCAATGAGAATCTTAAAATTTTAATATTATGATCAAATTATTTGTTTGGGTACCAGTAGATATGATCAAGTTTAATTGAAATCAAAGAAAGTAATGGTGGTGGAACTGATTTTGTTTGTAAAGATAGATGGGGAAGCAGCAAGCGTGTTGCTTTAAGACAACCAAATGTCCAGCAGCTATGTAAACAAGCCAAACCGAGTATGAAAAGTTTGGAAATGTCCATTTAATTTTGTTTCTAACGCGAGCTGATTTCGAGCTCATTGCTGCAATCTCTTTTACTTCATTTCATAATCCATCTCTGTATAGAAGCATCATTGGAGTCCTTCAATATTACCAAATTGATTACATGTCACAAAAAAAAAAGGCTATAGCCGCATTTGCAAAAAGCAGCTAAAGGCTATAGCTGCGTTTTTAAGCAGCATTTCCAAACACAGCCTATGCAGCGAGGCTATAGCCCCCTGCGGGGACCTAGAGCTGCGTTTTCAGAAATGCAGCCCAAACCGGGGTCTGTAGCTGTGTTTTACATAGCCTAGAGCTGCGTTTTCTCACAACTCCAGATGCGGGACCTATAGCTGCGTTTTAAATAGAAACGCGGCTATAGGTGACACATAGAGCTGCGCTTAAAACGCAGCCCAAACAGGGTCTATAGCTGCGTTTTCTACACCCTATAGCTGCGTTTTTACACCTCAACTTGTGGCTGTATAAAAACACAGCTATTGGGTGTAAAAACGCGGCTATAGGTAATAATTTTTTTTTTCAATTTTTTGTCTTCCTAAACACATTCCTGCCCAAAACAAGATCTATAATTCCTGCAAACACTCAATAGATGCAACCAATTGGAACCAACAAAACAAATTGCCAACACTCAACAGTTCCCAACCAATTGCCAAATAACAAAACAAGTTCATTGCCCAAATAATTACATAAACAAAACAAGTTCCCAACAAAAGATTTTTACATCACAAAATGCATATCCGTCAAGGATTTTTTACGTCACAAAAAATTGTTAGCAAGCATCATGGTACTTGATCAATTAGTCCAATGCCCGTAGCTACATATATATATACCTGTGACAATGAGAACACCAGAAATTGGGTTGAAATTGGGCTTGCAAAAATCCCTAAGCTTGGAACACTTGAAAGACTTAGTAACATGAGAGAAAGACTAGCTGTAGTTCAACTATTTGTTAATAATTTAACAAGAGTAGTATAGTAACATAATTAGTCAATATATCAGAGTTAAAACTTAGAGAGCAGAAAAAAATCTAGTCAAAACTTCCAATTCAATCAAGTTTAGCAATACATTAATGAAATGAAACTGTATGTGCCCTACCTTTCAACTAGAGACTAGTGGTCTAGTATTCATTTTATTTATAATAAAAAGGTAGCAAAAACAGTTTAAATTTCAGGTTTGGACTATATTAATTGACAGTTTAAATTTCATGTTTGGACACAATGACAAGTTTTAACTTTTTAAAATTTTTACAATTAGAGGACATAGAGAATAAAAGAAGTGTTCATGTACTTACCGTTGCTTCTGTGGAAGGTACTTTTCCAAATCAACAACCAGCTGATTGATATATACCAACAGAAGAACCCCAAAAACTACTGAACCTGATATGATCACCACGGTTTGTTGGTCCTTGTTCTTCGATTCTATAAGCATCCACAAACCAAAATTATAAAACAATAATAATAACAATAATAATAATAATAATAATAGCATGCGTTTAATTAATTAATATATTTTTATTGGGCTAGCATACTTGTCCAAACGTATAGTTAATTGACATCGAAATTTATAATATAAAAAATCCCACTTAACTGTACTGTTTTATGCCTCAAAATATATTGAATTGAACTTGTCCCTGAGACTTGAGAGTTGAGACTTTGAAGTTTGAACACCAATTGCATGTTGCTCATTTCACATATAGATGAGAGAGATAGAGAGGGAAGAGGCAAAAAAAAACTATATAAAAATGTTAAACAAAAAGGTGATCCAACATACCATCTCCTGCGTTTGATGGTTTGGTGGACTTAGTGTTTTGGTCTAATCGTGATATCTTATTGTTGAAAACTTGTTAGAGAGACAATTATTATTAACAAGAATTTAAACTTTAAAGGTTCTCCACGACGCTCCCCACCCCACTTTTATTTTCTTAAAGAGAAAAGGTTCACATAAATCATATGTACTGTATGTGGGACCTACACAATGTGAGTGTGATAGTGAATGGTCTTACCAGAGTAGCAGTGTAGAACAAGGCAATTGATTCTTCAATTTTTCATTTTATTTAATTAAACGCATGCTTGACCAGGTTGAGATTTAATTGGTTTGGTCGAAGTAAACCTGCAATGGGAATATGGATTATGTTTTAGTACTAGGAGGCTACTCAGCATTAGCATTGAAAAATGCTAATGCTATATCTAAGCCTTTTTTAGCATTTTATGGCTTAAAATGTGCTGCATCAAAGGATGCTAAACACAACTATTGTAAAAAATTTTACAATAGTGCTACAGTACAATTCTATCTTTAGAATTGTACTATAGCACAATTGTAAAAAAAAAAATATATATATATATATATATATTTTAATCCACCGCCATATCTCTCTCTTCACTCTCTCTTTCTCATTTGCTCTCTCCGCTCTCTTCACATTCTCTCTGCTCTTTCCTCTTCCAAACCCAAACATCATCTGCTCTCTCCGCTCTCTTCATTCGTTCTGCTCTTTCCTCTTTCAAACCCAAACATCATTATCTCTTTCTCATCTGCTTTGTTTTTTTGGCTGTGACCGGTGCTTAAAGGAAGTGGTGGGTTTCAAACCCAAACATCATCCATCTCTTTCTCATCTGCTTTTTTTTTTTTTTTTTGGCTGTGACCGGTGCTTAAAGGAAGTGGTGGGTATGGCTAAGGTGAGTTGTGGGTCACGGAGATCGGAGTGGGTCATGGCGTGGGTCACGGAGATCGGAGATCGGAGTGGCTGAAGTGGGTCACGGCGCGGGTCACGGCATGGGTCGCGGAGTCGGAGATCGGAGTGGGCTGAAGTGGGTTGTGGGTATGGCTAATTGGTCACGGCGTGGGTCACGGAGATCGGAGATTGGAGATCGGAGTGGAGATCGGAGATTGGAGATCGGGTTCTGTTGTGATGCTGGTTTTTTTTTTTTTTTTTTTTAATTGGGATTTTTGTTCCGGTGGGATTTTAGAGAAACTCATTTGTACATGTCGCCGGAATCAGTTAATCGAATCGCCGGCGGATATTTGGATTATGTGTGTTTGTTGCTCTGTTTAAGGTTTGATGGTTGTGTTTGTGCGTGATGGTTCTGTTGTGATGCTGGTTTTTCTTTTTTTTCTTTTTTTTTTTTTTTTAATTGGGATTTTTGTTCCGGTGGGATTTTAGAGAAACTCATTTGTACATGTCGCCGGAATCAGTTAATCGAATCGCCGGCGGATATTTGGATTATGTGTGTTTGTTGCTCTGTTTAAGGTTTGATGGTTGTGTTTGTGCGTGTGTGTGTGTGTGTGGTGATGGATTTGGAAAAGCATAGGAAAACAGAAGTAACGGTTAGAAAAAAAATAGTAAAGAAAGATTATAAAATAATATTTTAATAAAAATAGAGTTTTAGGATGTAGGAGGTATTGTAAAATGGGATGGTATAAGTAATAAAGTGACTTTTTGAGATGGTATAATAGTATAGCATAGCATTCTTTGATGCTGATGCTAATAAGGGCTAAGGAATGGCATCATTAATATTGCTGTGATATCATACTGATAATTGCTATTTGATGAAACCTATATCACTAGGTTTTAATACTAATTAGTTGCTGACAAATACTATTAGATTTTCTTTTGAGTAATCTCATTAATTCATTAGATTTTCTTTTGCAACCTACCCCAATTAAATTTCACTAAACAATCAAAGACCCCAGAAGAAGATATCCCCAATTTGATGTCATCTTCAATTTGGAACACCCCTTACTAACTTATTAATTATTGCTGGGTGGGAAAAAAATAGTTAAGAAGGAAACCTCCAAAATGGAGAACTGATCTGCTCCAACCCCAAAATACTAGAATGCCAAAAAATTTGAACTTTTATGAATGAAGTGCAAGTCCGTCCACTAGAATGAAGGGCATTCTGCCAATTTCAATGGCAAAATGTACAATGGCCATGCTTATAGGGTACTGATATGTCAAATAGTTTCTAGGACTCAAAAACACAAATTCCAATGACCAAATTAGAAACTAACAAAAACAAAGGACTTACTTTCAATCACAGGATTTGAAAATAGTAAAAAATCTTCTTCCAGTCCAATCACAAATATCTTTTGTGTTCTACAGTAGTCAAGAATAAGATCCTTCCAAAGTTGTACTTGCTTCTCACGGGTGTCGCTTGGGCAAGGCATTTTTCATGTAAAGACTTTGAAGCAAATTGGAAATAAGATGTTAGACAAAATGGCCAAAAAAATATTTTTCCCAAGTTTGTAACAGCAAGCAATGGGAACATAACACAATGTACAAAGAAATTCCACTAAAACTGTGTATGCTTCCAGCCACAGGAAAAAATTTGATGTTAAGCTGTAGACCATTAACCTATGGTAGAAAATAAGATCATAATAAAGAAAAAATGTTCTTTATAAAGGTTTTGAATAGGCTCAGATATTTACGCCTAGTCTTGTTTTGTGCTTCCAATTTGTTCTGCATCTAGGATCAAACCAAGTGAGAAATCATCATAATACAAGAAAAACAAAGAAGAAGAGGAAAGGAATTCACATTTGAATAACCCTCTTCCAGCTATTCAAAGTTTATTGAAGGAAATAGGGATATATGCATCTTTCATTTTAATTACTTTTTTTCCTTTTGGGTCCTTCTTAATGTGTGAATCAAATATATGGAATGAAATTTTATTCAAAATATTCAATAACCTTTGATTATAGAGAGTGTAGCCAAGTACCTTTCGTACTCCACCATCCAAAATCCTAAAAGTATTCAGGCGGGGCATATTGCCTCTCCATAGGTTCACCCACTATATAAACTGTTGACAGAACACAAGTCATCGAAATAAATAATGTTAATAATAATAGAACTTTGAAACAATTCCAACAGTTTGGTTGCTTTGAAATCAATCAAATTGGCCAAGATTCTATAAATCTCAGAATTTTTATTATTATTATTAGAAAACTTTAGAAAGCCAAAAGCTTTGCTAAAGTGAGCCCCATTCAATTATATACACTGGTTCCTATATTTTTGAAATCCAAAAGAAATAATTCATTCTTTTTTCAAAAAATTGTATTGAAATCAATAAATGATAGAGAATAGAATTCTAAAAAGTTCACGTTCTCTCATTTTCAACTGTTTTCTCAGCTAGCAAACAAAAATTCAATACAAAAAAAAAAAAAAAAAAAAGGTATATAGAATGCGTACCCTCAGTGATATGTGCGATCTTGTCCCAATCCTGACCGGTTTCCTTTTCGCATCTTCTCTGTAACTCGGGACAACGCCTAATCTCCAGTATTTGTAAAGACGAGAGATCGCGCATCTCATCAGGCAGTGATTTCAGACCTATTTTTGTTTCTAACGAAGAAACAAACATCAAACGGTCGAAACCATTTAAAAACAAAAAACAAAAACCCCAGAAAAATATAGAAAGAATCTTCAAACTCTAGAATAAGCAAAGAGAAAAACGATTCCTACAAGTAGAGAGAGAGAGAGAGAGAGAGAGCTTACGATTGATGAGGGAGGCGTGAGGTTGAGAGCACGACGGCGAGATTAGGGATCAGGAGCTAGGTTGAGAGTGAGCTAGGTTGAAATGGGTTCAATTCTGTTTTTCAATTTAGTGTGTGTTTGTATTCAGCTTATGCATTTCCAACTGCGTTTTGTTCCTTCTTTCTTTTTCTTTTTCTTTTTTTTTTTTTTTTCTTTTTTTTTTTTTGGTTTTCACGCGTTTTGGAGTATTGCGGTTACTGTTCAATGAACAGTAACCGCAAATGTTGACTTTCTGCAGTGAACAGTGCATATATGCACTGTTCACGGACCCACAAATTTCATTTTTTATCAATTTTTTCATTAAAAATGGGTCCCACAGCACTATTCACACATTTAAAAATTATTTTGCTACAGTGTTTTCAGTTTTCAGTTTTCAGTTTCAGCAAAATAAGTTCTATCCAAACACACCCTAGGGTTTTTTCCAATTTATAGCAAGCCTAGAGCTACGTTTGCTAAAACGCAGCTTGAACATATCTGGAGCTGCGTTTACCCAAACGCAGCTCTAAAAATGTTAAGCTGCGTTTATTAAACGCAGCTTCAGACATTTTGAAGCTGCATTTAATCAAACGCAACTTCATATCAGTTTAAGCTGCGTTTTTTAAACGCAGCTCAGGGACATATTGAAAAAAAAAAAAAAAAAAAAAAAAATCTCAGGATGGCTCTAAAGCAGCGTTTTTGAAAACGCAGCTTCATTCCTACCCACCTAAACGCAGCTCCAACATCAAAAAAAGCAGCTTCAGAGCTGGTTTATTGCCGGGTTTAATAAACGCAGCTACACGACCACTGATAGAGCTGCGTTTTACAAAAACGTAGCTCAAACAGCACCCTGAAGCTGCGTTTTTAAAAAACGCAGCTCCAAAACTATAGTAATTCTTTTCCCATATATAGTAAATACAACTATAATTTTTCCACATTTACAAATATATGCTAATAAGTAATAACTAGAATGTAGTTGCTTCTAAAATAATGTAGTTGAAATTATATTATTTGAATTAACTTGATAGAATAATTTTTATTTATGAACTTATAAGAATTAGATTCACCAACTTGTATTGTTAAAAAATTACATATAACTTTACTACAAAATGAATTATTTATACAATCAATTAATTACAATTTTAAATTTATTAATAAACTTACGTAATCCAATTTCAACTCTGTATAAGATTATAAGTATATTTTAAATATTTATACATATTTACAACATATACACACTTTAATTGAGCCTCATAATTGCGAGCTTGTTTACAAGCACATAATATGTTTGAGCTCAACTTCTTTAATAATCAAACGCAAACTAAAGCTGAAACTTGGGGTTTCTAGCAAAAAAGAATATAAACAAGGTCAAATCTGAAATAAACAATTTGATTTATTTACACTCATCCATGAGAATTTGTCCATATATGTCAAGTAGTATTTATTACACACTTGTGGCACACAATTTTACATGCAAAAATTGCACTTTTGCACGTGTAAAAATATGTGCAACAAGGTGCGTGAAACTAGATATTTTCCATATATGCCACCCAGCTGGGGCATGCAGAATATAATATTTGAAGGTGTACTGTATAGTGACTTCATTAAAAAAGCCCAATAACACAAGGTATACTAATGTAACCCAGCAACTAAACTGGGCTTTGCAAAGAACTTTTCTTTCTCTAGGCCGACCACTCCTAGAAGGATTTGTTTTTGGACCTTTGAGCTGTCTTTATTTTGTTTATCTTATTTGGAAATTAGTCTCGAGTCTTGACTTATTACCCAAAAAAGAAAAAGTGCCAATGGAATGGATTGACAGACATTGAGAATCAAAACCAGGCACCTTTGCAGTTTACTTGGCGTGATTGTTGGAAACTCGAATCTGTTTTTCGACTCTTTCTTGTATTTGGCAGGGTATGCAAATTTGATGTTTCTTTTAGTTATGAACAAATCAAAAGATTTTGATTGACTTTCTCAAAAAAAAAAAAAATTGATTGATTTTGAACTGTCATATGCTCATTGACTGAAAGAAGGGCCACGTTGCATTGGCACAGTGCCAGCTGAGGATGTAGACATCTAGCGAAACCCCGCCATACATTAATAAGAATTCGATGAATTACATATTCTCTTCAATGCTACTAAAACAACAGAAGTACACATGAAGCCCACATACCTAAGGGGTGAAAAGAATTGACAGTACAAAGAATCATCACAGAAATAAAAACTCTGAAAACATATCAAGCATATATGCGCATCAGAGGCCTGCGGAAACTAATCCATGCAATGTGACAATGCCAATTACTATATTTTGATTATCTATGACGGGCAAAAATTGCACAGGGGATGGTGGCGCTTCCATCTTCTTCATGGCATCCACGGCCATTGCATCTGGACTGATGGTTCTTGGCTTCCTGATATATAACCAAAAAGGTTATTAGCAATTTGTAGTTTGTCTTTATCACTCTCCATCTCAGTCTTCCTAGATGCGTGTTTGTGTGTGAGAGAGATAATGTATCTTCTCCCAAAGAATGCTCAACCATTTCTTCAAGATTTTAATCAAGAGTAGTTTCCAAAAGGATTCAAATATATCTTTTTAGTCTCCAATCACAATTGGCCAAATTTGACAAATTTAATGAGCAATAAGAAACATCCAAAAAATTAAGCAATATTTAAAAAAATAGCCGAGCCCTCATAACTGGTGGTTGCAATATTGACAATATATAGATATAAGAAGCTAAATTTATTTTCCTTACGTTACCTGTTGCACATTTCTCCCACTGTTAGCTTAAAAATGCCTTCTCCACTAGCCTTAAGTGTGCGCCGCAGATCACCATCAGTAAATGTACCAATCAGGTGATACTCTTCATCTATGACGAGAAGGCACCCACATCCTTTACTCGTTAGCTCCACTAACTGGTCCATTATTAGATCTCCTTCCCTGCAAACTGGAAGCTCTTCTTGCTTCTTCATAACATCTTTTACCTGCACCATCATATAAGCCATACCCATCAATACGCAAGTCCAGTATTCCTTACAGGTTTAAAGCCTAAAACAATAAAATAGTAACAACTTGCACAGATTTACTAGAATATCCAAAGAAGAAATTCAAGCCAGGTTGCCATGAACACAAACAATGCAAGTATGCAGCCATCTTCTACCATCAGCAGCCAGCTTCAAAAAGCCCACCTCCCCACACAGGCACCATCACTACCATACCAAGCCAATGCTAACCCAAACCACCACCCATCACATTCATGTCGACAAGGTATGTGCTCTGTCTAATAGTAACTACTACCAGACAAATGTTACTCATTACTGCATATCAGATGAATATGTCAACTTTCATCCTTCCTAGATTCATTTAGGCTAAGGAGGATAGAAAAGTAAGAGAAAAGAAAATGTGAGGTTTAAAAGGGGGAAAAAAAAGACGAAAGAAGAGATTAATATTTTCCATAACAAGTGTTTAAGAGGAAGGATATAAAAGTGGAAAGAAAACAAAGCATCTTGTATTAAATTACTCCTTGTATTGAATTGTTTTGAATGAAATGGTATCAAATCACCCATGTAACACATTTCCTCTCCTATTTTTCTCACATTTTGGGAAGCTTAGAAATGGTGAACTTACAGAAAATAAGCTCTCCTTTTTTTTCCTTTCCACATTTATACTCTACCAAACAAAAAGAAAATACCAATCCATCATTCATTTTCTGTCTACCATTTTTTTAAAACACATTCCAGAGTCCCCACCAAGGTTTTCTAACAACTGAGAATTGTCTTCAACCAAAAAAAAAAAAAAAAAAAAATTGCAACCAGAAAATTCAACCCAGCCTTAACAGAATTATCACAATTACCCAAATCAAAGCCAATTGATCACTCATTTCATCAAGAACAACCCAACAAAATATAATACCCAATCATTAACAACAACCACCACCAGGCCCTAATCCCAAATTTTGGGGTCATCTTTGAGGACGCCCCAACATGTATCGGTAGTAGATCCATTTATAACAAAGTAACTTAAAATTTTACAATGGCATTAACCTATTGCAAGTCTGCAACCCAACCCTCCTTTTTTTACAAACTTGGGCTAAAACACACACACAAGCAGAGTTAAATACCCAATGATTAACGATTCAAAATCAGCATCATATGGGAAAAACCAATTAAATCTACGCTAAATGAATTGAATACTCATATTGTCTAAAACAATCCATAATCAAAATCAAGCTATTAAGAAATGGTGAATTTATTCATAAGGCCATGATTCTAACGTTGTCAAAATCAATCCAACAAATACTAATATGCAAACATTCACGTATAAAATAAAATAAAATAAAAACAAATAAATATTTGCAAAAAATTGAAAAAGTAGATTGATATGAAAACCCTAACTAACTAACTAACTAACCTGACCTTGAAAATGAGAGACTTGCCGATCCGGCCGGCGGGGTGATTCGCAGCGTACTCTTCCTTGGTCAAGTTCCTCGCCGCCATGAGCGCAATAGCGATCGTATCACCGAAAACCATCTGGATCGCGGTGGAAGTGACCGGAGCGAGATCGAAGGGGCACAATTCTCGCTCCAGAGGCAAATGCACGTTCATGTCACACAGGGCAGCGAGCGCATTGCCCTGAATGGAGGTGAGGGAGATCAGGTAGGCGCCTTTAGCGCGAACGCAAGGGACGAGGCGGAGGAGCTCGTCGGTGTTGCCGGACTTGCTGAAGAGGACGACGACGTCGGAGGAGGAGAGAATGCCGATGTCGCCGTGGAGGGCGTCGACGGGGGAGAGGAAGGCGGAGCGGATGCTGAGGGAGACGAGGGTCTGGGAGATCTTGTTGGCGACGAAGCCGGACTTGCCGACGCCGGAGAAGAAGATGGTGCCGGAGGAGGAGAGGAGGGTGCGAGTGAAGGCTAGGGTTTGCGGGAGAGAGAGGTTTTGGAAGAAGAAGTTGAGGTGGCTTTGTTGAGATTTGAAGAGATCGAGGAGGGTAGTTTCGTCAATTTTAGAGTCTGAAGAAGATGATAGATAATGTGGAAGAGAACCCATTTTTGTTTGAATGAGAACTCTGTGAGAGAGAGAGAGAGAGAGAGAGAGAGGTGGTTTTGTATTGAAATATAATAATATTTTTATGGTTTTGGGTATGGGTTTGGCTTTGTTTGGTTTTCGCGGTATGAGGGAGCGTCGGTGGAAGGGATCAATTATTATATTTATATTTGTGTTGGGAGAATGGAGAGCCAAGACATGGGCTACTCATGGTTGTGCTTTGCAGTGTGGTTTGTTCTGGCAAAGCACATGCCGACATGCACACACACCAGAAAGGACTGTGCTTTGTAGACTGAAGGTAAAAACTATATACCAACGAGGCAAAGCAAGGGAAAAATGGGCAGTTTTTCCTTAATTTACAACCAATTATGAACCAAAATGGTTTTTTTTTTTTGGATCCAGAAGCAAAATGGTTTTATTTTTGCAATTTAACACCATTTTAGGAACAATTTTGTTAATCAGTATGTTTTCAAAACTATTTAGGAAACTAGCATCTGGAGTCTTAAAAGATCCCGAGTTCATTATATAAATCGAGTATTAAACACTCGAATTCTAAGCTGAGGTGGAGCAAATTATCCACGTAGAACTCGAGTTTCATAGAGTTGTAAGAAAAAATGTATAGACTACAAAGTAAAGAAGAAACGTACAAGCTACAGAAGAAGGAGTCAAAAAGAAGAAGAATTTGACCGAGGAAGAAGAAGAACCTCAACAACCAAACTCATTTCTCAAAAACCTAAACCCAAAAAAAAAAAAAAAATACTCATTCCTCCAACACAAATCAAAACACAACCTCACAGTAGTTTCGATCTCAGAGCATGCGTTGCTGGGTTTTGATGATGTAATTGAGCAAAGTTGATCTTCCTCTTTGTCCGTGCGTTGCTGGGTTTTTCTTTACTCTTCCTCTCCGTCGATCTTCCTCTCCATCCATTGCTGGGTTTTTCTTTGCTTTGTTTGCTGTCTTTCTTTGTTGCTATGTTTGTTGTGTTTATCGAACTCGAGTCTTAAAGACTCGAGTTCCACGTGTATAATTTTTCCACCTCAGCGTTGCCAGCACATGGAACTTGAGTCTCTAAAACTTAAGTTACTACAATGAACTCAAGTCTAACAAACTCGAGGTGCTAATTTCCTAAATAGTTTAGAAACGTTGCTAACTAACAAAATTGTTAGCAAAATGATGTTATTTTGCAAAAAAAAAAAAAATCCCAGAAAATGTTTCTATTTTGAAACTATTTAGCAAAAAATCTCTATTTTTAAAACTTGATTTGTCAAAATTGAGTTGCAACCGGAACTCAATATTAACAATGTCGAGTTCTATGCATATTTTGCGGATATCAAGTTTTATACATAACTCGATTTTGTTAAAATCGAGTTTAAAAAACAATGACATTTTGCTAAATAGTTTCAAAACAGTGACATTTTGCTATATAATTTGTAAATTAGGACAAATGCCCATTTTCCCCTACAAAGCAATGCCATATACTTTCTAAAATTGGTTGGAATGGTGTAACTCTTAGAGATAACGCATAACCTTTGTTGTTGTTGTTGTTGTTGTTGTTGTTGTTCTTTTTCTTCTTTATTATTATTATTATTATTATTATTGTAGAGAAAGATAACCCATAACTTGCTATTGGATTACATGTGCCAATTTTTAATTTTCATACCCACCAATATTATTTACTATTTAATCCGTAAACTCATTTTTATGTATTATTTTAAACTACAAAAACTTGAATTTAAATAATTAATCGATGATATAACTATTGATCTTTGATTGTCTTGAAATTTTGCAAGCATGAAGAATATACGAAGATAGTGCAATCCAACAATAAATTTGTCAAAATTCATATCGAATTAAAAAAAATATAGGGTGATGTAACATTACTTAAAGTTACATCAAGTGTAATTTAAACCTAACTCTTTTAAAACATATTAATATTGATCTTTGATTATCTTAAAATTTTGCAAGCATGAAGAATATACGAAAATAGTGTAATCCAATAGTAAATTTGTCAAATTTCACATCCAATTAAAAAAAATATTGGGTGATGTAATATTGCTTAAAGTTACATCAAGTATAATTTAAACCCAATTCTTTTAACATATATTAATATTTTAATAAATATTTTTTTACAAACTTTGTTGTAGCTTGTTGAGGTCTAAAAAAAGGTCATAATAAAAGGAAGGCCCAGAGGATCCTGAAGCCCAGAAAAGAAAGAAGCATCCAAAAAAGAGACCATGGCAAAGTATAAAGAAGCAAGGATCCTCAATAAGCGCAGATCCCTTCAAGCACAAATAAAAAGGAAGACTGGGACAGATCGATAGAAAGAAGACAGAAAAAAAAAAAAAAAAAAAAAAAAAAAAAAAAAAAAAAAAAAAAACAAGAAAACAAAAGAACGCAAGCAACCTCTCATGGCACAAACAGAAGAGGCCTCGGGGAACCAAGACAGGGAAGAAGAATGATAACAAAACGATTTTTAAAAAGGCAGAACAGGATTCCGGCCAAATAGGAAAGAAACGGAAAAGTAGAAGGCGCCAGAAGTGGGGATGCTGAGAAGGGCATACCTCAGCACGTCCCAAAGAGGATGGCTAACCAGAAACTTTCGAAGGAATCAGAACCAAGAGAAGGAAAGAATGAGAGAAAACGGAAAAGGGACTTACCGAGACGATGGGGACAGAACATGCTCTGTTTGCAAAAGAACAAAACAGGGGAACCAACGGTTCCCCGGGACGCCCAGAAAACTCCATTATAAAAGGAGGGGATGAGTTGTGAAGAAGGCAACGAGAAAAAAAGAAAGAAACGCAAGAAAGAAGAAATTCTCTAGGGAAAACTATCAGAAAAATCTGTGTAGAAAGAAAATACTAAGGGAAAAACAAATACTGCTTCCCGATATCCTGTAAAGGCCACTATTGCACATACTCGGATTCAACGAGAATCAAACTTTGCAAGTTTTGAAAGCTGAAATAGCCATTCAAGACTGCAATTTTTGAGCTTGATTGGACCTTGTATCACGTCCTAGTGAGCTTTCTGTAATCAAACAGATAATGTATTAATGAAATACTGTTTCATAATTCCCAGGATCCCCACAGCACTTTTTTTTTTTTTTTTTTTTTTTTTATCGTCTTGCTAATCCTGTTTTTCTTTCCTTCTGAACTTACGTTGTCAATTTTTGGCACTCTTCGATATCCTTGTTTGTCATTTTTCTATATATTGTCAGAAGTATTCTCTGCATTCACTTGATTCTTAAACAGCTCGTTAGCTGCGGTGAGTCAAGGCCCGGTCCACCAAATCCTTCCTTTTCACTCAGGCCCGGGATCCTTGGGCCTGAGTATCCCGAAAAAGGCACTCTCACATTTTGGCGACTCCGCTGGGGACTGGGCAAAGAAGAAGGAAGAAACAACCCTTTCACAGAGAATGCCTCCAAGACAAAGAAACAGCAAAGGAACTAATGTGCCACCTACGGCTTCTGAGCCTGTAGGAGAAAACGAGGAAGTCTCCAGGCAAGGAGGTGGGATACCCTTGGTAGAACAGGAGGTTGTGTCAGAACAAAGACACGCAAGACAGGAACCAGACCTAATGGCCAGGATGACAACAATGTTAAAGGATCTGGAGCAAGAAGTTCGTCTTCTCAAAGAAGGCAGGACACAGGAAATTAGAGACAATATTCCCCCTACTGGCCACCAAGATGGGGCACAGCCAGAAGGAGGGTCAGCAATGGGAGGAAGAGCCAACCCTCAGTACTTGACACTGGCAGACGTCAATGCCCTCCTGGAGTAAGAAAGGGAAAAACTCTCAGGGATCCCCAAGCAATTCTCTCGGGATCCCCCGTTCCCTCCAGAACTTCTTGGCAAACCATATCCTAAGGGATACGAACCCCCAAAGTTCCATCCTTTCGATGGGAGGAATGGAAGTGCCGTGGAACATGTGAGCAGGTTTGTCCACACTATGGGCCCCTATGCAGGAGCAAAAAATTATGTCTAAGGGAATTTGCCAAATCCTTAGTGGATAGGGCATACACTTGGTACACCACGCTGAGACCCGGGTCCATCAAGACCTGGGATGAGATGATGGAAAAATTCTACGCCAAATATTACCCTGGTGAAGACAAAATCACTTTCCAGAACCTGCAAATGGTGAGGCAGAGACCTGGAGAAGATCCTGTTCAATTCATTAAAAGATTCGAAGATGTGTCCCTAGACTGCTATGGAGACCATGAAGAAAAGGAGCTCGTGGAAACCTGTATAACCAACATGCTTTTTGATTACAGGCTCAACCTTGAAAATTTATGTATCACACAGTTTGCTGACCTGCTACAGAGAACCAGAAGGACGGCGCAAACCATGAGAACAAAAAGGCTGCCCGCGTCCTAAGCTATGACAGCATCAGCAGGAGAGAAAAGGAAGAGACCAGATGGGAAGGTGTTTAAGGAACCACCGGTGATCCCATGCACAGCTGAGGAGTTAAGCCATGTCCTAGACAAATGGATTGGAGATGGGGTTGTCAGGCCATTCACTGTGTCCAGGCCACCAACCGAAGAAGAAAGGAAGAATCCTTTATTTTGCAGAATCCATAATTATGTGAAGCACTCCACTAAGGACTGCTGGACCCTTCGCAGACTCTTCCACAAAAAGTTGAGAGAAGGAACCTTGGAACTCACTTAGAAGGAGCCAGAAGTGCAGAGGAACCCCTTGCCTAACCATAAAGGAAAAGGGGTGGTAGCAGTAGTAATACACAGGAACCCGGCAGAAGCAGGAGAATCTGAAGGATCCTTCCACCCGAGCACAGTCAGAACCCTCCAGAAGAATCCTAAGTTCAGGTCACTATTCAATCAATTAGGATTCGGACCAGAAGCAAGAAGGGTGGCCACAGAGTCTCTCATGAGCATAGCAGCAGATTCAGGGATGGAATGCTTTACAGCTGAGTTGCATGCTAGTTGAGCTTTCCTGGAAACAACCAATGCAATAACCTTCACTGATGAAGACATGGAGATTGAGCACCCAGATCACCGTAGACCCCTTTATCTCATGGCCACCATAAACGGTGTTCAAGTCAGAAGAGCACTGGTGGATACGGGGGCATCACTCAACCTCATAGCCTTAAGTACCTTAGAAGCTGTTGACTTAGTTGACAGAAGGATCCTGGGGGCTCCTATGGAAATAACAGGATTTGGAGGATCGGTGGAATCAACAGAAGGATACGTGCAGCTAGCCTTAAGGGTAGGGCCAATAGTAGCTTTGACAAGGTTTCATGTGATTAATGCAGAAGTTTCTTATCAGGTGTTGCTGGGACGCCCGTGGCTTCATAAACATCGCCTTATTCCATTCACGTTCCATCAATGCATTAAAGGGAGGCTGAATGGAAGGCCCATAAGGATCCCTGCCAACCATAATCCTTTCAGCCAGGGAGAAGTGAACTTTGCAGAAACAATGTTTTATGATGAGTTGGAGCCAGATGATGAGAACCCTGCCCCAGGAACCCTAGGGGCACCTATCCTAGAAGAAGAAGAAGGAGGGAGGGGCACCCGTAACTTGAGGAACCTTCTAGAAAGAAAAAGACAAAAGAGGGAGCCCAGCTCTTCAAGATCCCGAGAATGTGTGGTGGTGCGGGAACCTGGGGGAAGGCTAATTTATCGTTTGTGAATGTGCGCGGGACCCGAATGCATTGTGCAGGAAGGTCCCGGACCACCAAGCTGCATGATGGCCCAAGAAGAAATCCCAGAAGAACCAGTTAAGGAGGCCCAGATTCAGCCTGAGGAAGAACTAAAGGAAGTAGACTTGGGAACAGAACCAGGATCCCGAAAACTTGTTTTCATTAGCAGTCAATTGGTGGCTCAAGAAAGAGAACAACTGGTAACCTTGCTTCAAAAATACAGAGATGTGTTTGCATGGACCTATGATGAGATGCCTGGTCTAGACCCGGAGTTGGTAGTCCATTCTCTTAATGTGGACCCAGGGATGAGGCTAGTAGTCCAACCAGCTAGGGTCTTCCACACTGAGGTAGAAGCTCAAATAGTCCAAGAGGTCAAGAAATTACTAACAGCTGGTTTTATCAAACCCATCCAACACCCAAAATGGCTTTCCAACATTGTACCTGTGAAGAAGAAAAATGGTCAAATTCGTTACTGTGTAGACTTTCGCAACTTGAACAAGGCATGTCCTAAAGATGAGTTCCCCTTACCCAATATCGACCTCCTTGTAGATTCAGCTGCAGGAAACTCAATGTTCTCGTTTATGGATGGGTACAGTGGATACAACCAAATCCGCATGGCAGCCAAAGATGCAGAGAAGACGGCATTCAGAACTCCGATTGGGAACTTTTACTACACTGTAATGCCCTTTGGCCTCAAAAATGCGGGGGCTACGTATCAACGGACCATGACAGCCATTTTCCATGACATGATGCATGAGGAGATGGAAGATTATGTAGACGATATTGTGGTCAAGTCAAAAACCAGAACAGGACATTTCCAAGTACTTGAGCAAGTCTTTGAAAGATGCAGGAAATACAAGTTACGTATGAACCCCATGAAGTATGCCTTTAGAGTGTCTGCTGGAAAGTTCCTTGGATTCCTGGTACATCACAAAGGCATAAGCGTGGACCCAGCCAAGGCCACAGCTATTGCCACGATGAGAAGACCAACTACTGTTAGGGAACTCAAAAGCTTCCTGGGAAGGGTCTCCTATATCAGGAGGTTTGTGCCTGGTTTAGCCTCAGCTACAGCAGGCCTATCCAAACTATTGAAAAAGGGAAATGAATTTACCTGGGGAACAGAGCAGCAGGAAGTTTTCAAAGAATTCAGGGCATTATGAATCATCTGCCCACCCTCCAGGCACCAGTACGTGGGCGACCTCTGTTGCTATACTTAGCATCAAACTCTCAGGCAATAGGAGCTTTGCTGGCACAAGAAGATGACCAAGGAAATGAGCAGCCCATATATTATGTAAGCAGAACACTCAAGGATACCGAGACCAGGTACCCCAGAATCGAGAAAGTCTGCCTAGTGATCATTTATGCATCCTAAAGGTTGAAGAGGTACTTCTCAGCTCACCAAATCCTCTTGGTAACCAAGTCCCACCCCATAAAAGCACTCCTGCACCAGCCCCTTCTCACGGGAAGGATAGCACAATGGCTAGTGTTGCTCTCACAATATGATATAGGTATGAGAACTCCCAAGGCTGTCAAGAGCCAGGCCATAGCAGATTTGCTAGCTCAATTCCCAGGGAAGGAAGAAGGCCCGCTGAGCGAAGAAATACCTGGTGAGGTAGCAGTGATGGAGATCCCAGGGAAGAAATGGACCATGAGGTTTGACGGGTCAGCTACAGCAACTTCAAATGGGGTAGGAATTGTACTAAGCTGTGAAAATGGGGATATCATGCCCCTGTCTTTCAAGCTTGGTTTCTCATGCTCTAATAATGCAGCTGAGTATGAGGCATACTTAACTGGGTTGACTATAGCACTCAGCATAGGAGTGAAACATATGAGAGTGCTGAGAGATTCTAATTTTGTAGTCTCCCAAGTGAAAGGTGACTTTGCATTACGGGAACAAAACTTAGCAGCCTACAGGACTTGGGCACAAAGGCTGGAGATGGAATTTCAAACCTTCAGTATAGAATACACTCAAAGAAGTGAAAACAAGTTTGCAGATGCTCTCGCCACCCTGGGATCCCAAATACCATTTAATGGGAGGGATACGCTGATAAAAATAGGAAGGCAGGAACATTCTATTGTAAGGATCCTCCAAGGGATGTACCCCGGGGAATCCAAACAGTGGGACTGGAAGGACGAAATCAAAGAAAGGATGAAAGAGGCGAGCCCTAGAGGGAACATCAAAGAACTAATGGATTACACTCAGATAGAAGGAGAATTGTATAGAAGACTGCCAGGAGGAATACTGTCCAGATGTATCACCGAGAAGGAAGGAAAGTCGAAACTAGAAGAATTACACGCCCAAACATGTGGAGTTGCAGAAAAAGTCAGCCTATACAGAAGGATGCAACGCATGGGGTATTACTGGCCAGATGTGGACAAGGAAGCAGCAATCATACAGGGGAAATGCCAGGAATGTCGTTTGGCAATCGATAAAGAAGAAAGCTATGCGGTGTTTATTGCAGAAAATTGGCGGGTTCCTTTCATAGGATACCTGGCTCGGGGGATCCTGCCAACCGACAGGGAACTGGCCCACAAGCTCAAAAAACTAGCGTGCAGGTATTTCTTGCAGAACGACATTTTATTCAAAAAGGGATACCATGGGGATCCCCTCAGGTGCCTGGGACCAAAGGAAGCTAGAGAAGTAGTCAAAGAGGTGCACTCTAGAGATTGCGGAAGTCACCCAGGGAAGAGAAGGCTGTACAAGCAGTTACTGTTGTTGGGATATTACTGGCCAACGATGAAAAGAGACTCTGAGGAGCTGGTCAAAACATGTCATGCTTGCCAAGTCCTAGGAGATGCAATTCACACTCACCCAAATGTCCTACAGGATATGACGACGCCATGGCCTTTTCATACTTGGGGGCTCGATCTCATAGGGCCCATAAATCCTCCATCAAATGGTTATATATGGATCCTAGCAGCCACGGAGTACTTTACAAAATGGGTAGAGGCCATCCCTTTGAAAAAAGCTACTGGAGCAGCTGTAGCAAATTTCATTCGAGACCACATCATTACAAGGTTCGGGATCCCCAGAAGATTGATCAGCGACAATGGAACCCCATTCATAAACAAAGATATGAAGGGATTAACTGAAGCATACCACATCAAGCATGGAAGATCTACCCCATACTACCCACAAGGAAACGGCCAAGCTGAAGATACTAATAGGGTAATAT
Source organism: Quercus robur (assembly GCF_932294415.1). NCBI lineage: Eukaryota > Viridiplantae > Streptophyta > Magnoliopsida > Fagales > Fagaceae > Quercus > Quercus robur. The sequence continues at coordinate 42,288,457 of NC_065542.1, forward strand.
TAACAATCCTTAAGAAAATGAAGCATGAGTATGGAGGAAAATGGAGTGACCATCTGGCAGATGTGCTTTGGGCATGTAGAAGCTCTGTAAAGACAGCCACAGGATTCTCCCCATTCTCCCTGATTTATGGAACAGAAGCCATCAGCCCTGTGGAGTTAGTCATTCCTACACCAAGGGTAGTTCTGGAGGAAAATCAGGGAGAAAGTGAGGACGCAAGCAATGAAAAGAGGCTAGTAGATCTGGAAGGAGTAGAAGAAGAAAGAGAGCTGGCCAAGAAAAGGAGCCAGAGATACTAGCAAAGAATGACCAGAGCATATGCACAAGCAGTACGCCCAAGAGTGTTCACTAAAGGGCAATTAGTGCTAAGGATGGCGGAGCACGTGAGGAGGAACCTGCCAGGGCCTTCCAAGTTCATCCCAAAATGGGAAGGACCCTACATCATCAATGCAGCTTATGAAAGTGGGTATTATTACCTTGCCAAAGAAGATGAAACAGTCCTGACAGAGCCCATAAACGGGAAATGGCTGAAGCAATACTATGCATAAGGACAAGGGGATCCCGGTACCTCAGGGTCCTTTCACCAGCTTCACTATCTGCTAAGTTCTTTTTATTTTTGTCTTTTTATTTTTCAGCCTTTATCATGAATTCTGGTCTAAGATAATTTTGTTCAGGAACATGTGATAGATTGACACTTTGTGGTCAATACTGCACCAAAAGACTTTTTCTTTGTTCCTTAAAAATGATCATGTTTTAATGAAATTCATGTTTCTTCAACATTTAAGTTTTTCTTTAAATACTGCAAAGACCAAATTTGGATAAATTTAAGGAAGGATACCTGAGTCAAAAAAAAAGGGAAGAGTATGTAATACCCTTTTACATATGGCCCAGGATCCACCTCACAAATAATTTCAGATATCCCACAAACAGTCCCAAGTGCATAGGTCTATGATCACAGAATAAAAGTAAAATATCTAGGATACCTAGCCTAGCACTTGGCAAAAGGGGAACCTGTCAAAGTTCATGAACTGGGACCGTATCTCAAAAAAAATATATACATAGGGAAGGATACCAGTGTACCCAGTTCAGTACTTGCATAATAGATTACCGGGTACTTGGACCAGAATTTACAGTGAAGCCTGTGGAAACCATGGTCCAGGACTCAAGAAAGAAAAGAGCCATAGGAAAGCAAAGGCAATATACCAAAGAAAAAGGCAGATTCACATACTAAGAAATAAGAAGCAGTTTTGAAACACAAAAGAGAAAGCAAAGAGCAGAGCAATGTTCAAAAAAAAACTTATACAACCCCAAATTGTTCATGTAAATCTGAAAAAAAAAAAAAAAAAAATAAGCTAAGGAATGAGGTCGGCCAACAGGGAGGCATCCGGAGAAATAACAGGCACAGCCAAAGTAGAAAGGATCCTCTGCCGCTTGACCTTCAAGTCTTGTAAAACCTTGTGAGCATGAGCCAAAGCTTCCTCAGCAGCAGCTATCTCAGTGTCTATACTCTTGAATGATTGCCTCTGAAACAGCATATGAGCCAGCAGACGCAAGTGATCCAGCAGAAAAGACAAATTGAACTTGGCCTCTAGAAGGTCTTGCATCACCCCTCTCCACTCCAGAAGCTTTTCTTCAGACAAGGAATCTACAGAGGAATTCCTTAGGGAAATCAGCACAGCACACAGCAACTCCATCAAAATATTGCCTAGAAAAACGCCTCCCCTCAAGCCGCTGGTAAAATCCCCGTGACTCTTGAGCAGGCTCTCTAGCAGCGGCAGGCCTTCCACAGGAACAAAGAAGCGCAGGAAGCTGCCATAAGAAGACCCAAAAACATGGAAGTGGCTGGTAGGAAGACTGTTGAATTCCAAGAGATCAAAGTGAGCCAGGAAAGAGGAAAGCCTTGAATCAAGATCTGAGGCAGCCATCTTCGAGGCATCCCCCATCGCCGTGTCATCACTTGCAGAGACAGGAGGACTTGCAGCCTTTTGCTCTGGATGAAGGTCAGCAACTTGAACAGGTTTCACAATTCCTTCAGGGATAACAGGCTCAGAACCTGCAAAGCCTGTATCAATATTCAAAAAAAAAGAAGAAAAGAAAAGGAAGAACAGATTTAGTCTTTTTTTTTAAAAAAAAAAAGGAGAAAAAGAAGAACAAACCGGTTCCAGTTTCTTGGGGCAGAGCCTCTTCTTCCTAATCTCCTGACTTCCTCGAAGATTCTGGGAAGGAACATAAGGCAAGTTGAAGAAAAGGTGAAGGACCAATGGCAAAGTGGCTAAAGGAAGGGATAGATGCAGGGGGCTTCGCCATATAAAAGAAAAAAAAAAGGGGGGGGGGGGGGAAGAAAAAGGAAACACGATGGGAGCAGCTTGCACTCACCTTCTGAGCTTTCTGATTCTAAAGAAGAGGCAACACTGGGAGCGGATTTCTCACTGGTTTGACCTAAAAGGAAAAGGAGGAACTCAAGAAAAACTGGAAAAGAAAGTAAAAATATAACGCTATTTCAAGGAAACAAGGTTTACCTGTTTGTTTGGATAAAGGAGTGTCTCCCAAAGCACCTTTATCTGACAAGGATTGAGGAAACACAGTCCTGATAGGACTAGGAGTGCGTTCAAGATGGGGACTTTGAGATGACGGGATCCTAGAAGCTTTGGGATCCTGAGAATCCTGGGAACCTTGCATCGGTTGCCCGGTTTTCTCAGCTGGATCATCAGTAGGGGGCTCCTCCCCCATAACAGGAAAAACAACAGAAAGAGCTGTGATAGTTTCCTCCCCCAGAGCCTTGTCAGTCATAGGAGGGGATACCTCCACCTAAAGGAAGAAGAAGCGGAGAAGGCAGTGCCAAGTGAAAAAAAAAAAAAAAAAAAAAAAGAGAAAAACACAACAGCAGGAAATGCTAACAACACAATGTCAGAACAAAAGGGAAAGAACAAAAGAAGGGGGGGAACACACGTACCACGTCGTCTCCAGAAGATTGGCTCTTACCCTTCTTGTGATCAGACTTGCGCTTGGACTGCAAAGGAAATCACCACTCGTCAGCAAAATAGAAATAAGTGCAACAAGGTGAACAGGTAAAAAAAAAAAAAAAAAAAGAAGAAGGAAAGAAGTCTTGCCCTTCTCTCTCTCTCTACAGATTCTCTAGAAGTCTTTTGCTTACTACGAGTACGCCCAGAGGGTCCTAAAGGAGGTTGGGATACCAAACCAGTGGATCCTAAAGAACCATGGACTGAAGCAGTCACAGGAACCTGGGGAAAAGAAGACTCTACCTTGGTCTTCTTCCGGGTCCTTGAAACCAAAGGTTCCCTGACATCCTTGCCTTCCTGAGATGCCAAGTGTGCTTGAGATTTCCCCGTTTTCCTTCTTTTCGCCTCAGAGCCTATCTCCACACCCCCCTGTACTTTCGCCAACATCAGTAGCTTTCATTTTCTTCGACTTGACATCCTTACCTTTACTCGGAGCAGTGGCAGCACTTATTGTCTCTGTTGCACCCTTTTTGATGGGCACCCGAGAGGAAGCACCAATGATGAGACTATCACCCAGCCAGGTCTCAGGAAAATCCTGTCCATAAGCCACCCAACCTCCCCTGGAGGCATGCCACTCTGCAAACCCAGTCTTGCTGCTTGCAGCAGCAGAAACAATCCCAGCAGTAGGAAGGGATAAACGTCTATTGGATGTCGAAGAAGAAACAATGCTAAGATTCGGGGCTTCCCGAACTGTACCAATGCCAACATAATCAACAAAAGACTTTTGTACTCTTCTCCAATAACTGGTATAGCCACTAGAAGCAAAGACTCCTCTTTGGGAGTTAGGCACTGCAAATTGGGGGCTCCTCCGTGACCAATAAGAAAAGGCCTGCAGCCTCAAGAAAGGGTCCAAGGAAGGAAGGGATGGCACCACATCCTTAAAAACTGGAGGAATGTCCTAATCAGAACCAAATTGTCAGAGCACCCGGTGTGCTGAATAATGAGTATATTTTGGGCCACTTGAAGAAGGCACAGGAAGCCAGGAGGGGCTAATGCAGGCAAGATAAGCCAGACTGCCCTCATCACCACGGCGCAAGTCAAAGGTATTACCTGTAGAAGATAAAAAAGAAGACAACACAGAATCACATGCAAAGCCAGGACCAAACTCATGAGGGGATCTCCAATATAAGCTCCCTGCTTGGTCAAACAACTCCACAAGATTGAGGCCACCACCTTTCAAGCTAATCCAACGAAAAATAATGGGAAAGGCATCGGTAGAATTACCACAGAGACCCTTCACTATGTCGGGGGATCCTTGGAACTTGTCCTTCACAAATTTCAAATTCCTGCACTTAGCCAAAGTAGCTGCAGAACGGTCCCACATGAAAATCTGAAGAATAGCACAGTGAAGAGATGAAGTGATCACATAACAAGAATCACCCTCAGCCTCATCTCCATGAAGCTAGTCCAATTGAGAATAAACATGACCCAAAAACAGAGGGGCCAAAGGATACTGGGTACCTCGAGCCAACTTGATTGCCAACGGAAAAAACGAAGACTTAACTCCGTACCCAGGGAACTCACTAAACAAAAACTTACTAAGCCAAAAAGCCAGGAAACCGGCCCACCTCACTTCCTTATCTTTTTCACGAGAGAGGGTCATCACCCATCTCCCCATCCTAGCCGGCTTACCACCAGAAGAGGCGGCGCGACCACCAAAATGACCAAATAATTTTTCTTCTACCACGAGATCCTCACCAGAAAGGTTAATATCAAAGGGATTCTCTTCACCAAACACCGGGAGGAGGAAGTTATTAACCACATCCTCCAAGGTGATCGTCAATTCACCAGTAGAAAAGAAAAAAGTATGAAGGGAAGGACACCAACGACTTCCAGATGCCTGAGCCCTTTGGCGTCTCTGAAACCCTCAAGGTTTTTGGAAATAGCCACTGCCTTTAGGATATCGGCGCGCTCCAAACGACCCACAAACTCAGCATCAGACAGTTCCTTGTCTACCCATATAGGCCAACCCTGAATCTTTCCCGGAACAAAATCAAAGAAAATAGGAACCGCCTCTCGGATTCCTTGTCTGATCTGGAGATCGAAAATCTCTCTAGGATCAGGAACCTGAGCGGAACCAACGAAACCCGCTTGGCCAGAAAATATCCAAACGTGAGGGGATGGAGGAGCCTCACCATGAGATATATGAGGGAAAAATAAACTGAGAGAATACCAAGGATCCCGTAAAGGGAAGGCCGGACGTTCAGTAACCTCGTGAGAATCACTCGGAGCAAAACCAGAAGAACCTTCACCCTCAGAAGGACTGGGAGTACGCTCTCTCCTCTTTCGAGAAGAAGAAGAAGCCATCGAAACAACACGCACTATGAGAAGAAAAGAGATTGAAAGTGCGAAAGGGAGGAAGACCAGAGTAACAGAGAAGAAGAGAAAAAGAAAGAGAAACACAAAGAGTGAAAAACTCAAAGAAGCAAAGTGATAAGATGAAACGGCTACAATAAAGGCGCAAATAGCAGTTGGGGAAAACAGTTTATGGAAAGACGCGCCAGTTGCCAAGAAATTTAATTTGAAGTAGGGATTAATCAACAGTTATTAATGAGAAATAACGGGAAACGAGAAAAGTGGGTAGAGGAGTTTTACCTCAAATACCCAACTGCCACGTCCCGTATAAAGAGGAAGCTGCAAAAAGTAATAATTATAAGGGAATGCAACACGCAAAAAGGAGGTGACTAAAAGCAGCAGAAAAGGGTCGGGATCCCAAGTAAAAAGGAAGGGAACCCAGTAGAAGTTGAAAAAAGGGGGATACCACGAAAATCTTAGGAAACCTAAATCACTCACGCGTGGGTTTCAGGCAACCCACGAGCTCGGGGGGCTAAATGTTGAGGTCTAAAAAAATGTCATAATAAAATAAGCCCAAAACAGAAGAACAAGTCAAGCCCAAAAGGAAAAATTCAGGCTAAGCCCAAAGCAATAGATACGGATGACCCATGAGGGAATAAAAGGAAGGCCCAGAGGATCCTGAAGCCCAGAAAAGAAAGAAGCATCCAAAAAAGAGACCACGGCAAAGTATAAAGAAGCAAGGATCCTCAATAAGCGTAGATCCCTTCAAGCACAAATAAAAAGGAAGACTGGGACATATCGATAGAAAGAAGACAGAAAAAAAAGAAAACAAGAAAACAAAAGAACGCAAGCGACCTCTCATGACACAGACAGAAGAGGCCTCGGGGAACCAAGACAGGGAAGAAGAATGATAACAAAACGATTTTTAAAAAGGCAGAACAGGATTCCGCCCAAATAGGAAAGAAACGGAAAAGTAGAAGGCGCCAGAAGTGGGGATGCCGAGAAGGGCATACCTCAGCACGTCCCAAAGAGGATGGCCAACCAAAAGCTTTCGAAGGAATCAGAACCAAGAGAAGGAAAGAATGAGAGAAAATGGAAAAGGGACTTACCGAGACGATGGGGACAGAACATGCTCTGTTTGCAAAAGAACAAAACAGGGGAACCAACGGTTCCCCGGGACGCCCAGAAAACTCCATTATAAAAGGAGGGGATGGGTTGTGAAGAAGGCAGCGAGAAAAAAAGAAAGAAACGCAAGAAAGAAGAAATTCTCTAGGGAAAACTATCAGAAAAATCTGTGCAAAAAGAAAATACTAAGGGAAAAACAAATACTGCTTCCCGATATCCTGTAAAGGCCACTATTGCACATACTCGGATTCAACGAGAATCAAACTTTGCAAGTTTTGAAGGCTGAAATAGTCATTCAAGACTACAATTTTTGAGCTTGATTGGATCTTGTATCACGTCCTAGTGAGCTTTCTGTAATCAAACAGATAATGTATTAATGAAATACTGTTTCATAATTCCCAGGATCCCCACAGCACTTTTTTTTTTTTTTTTTTTTATCGTCTTGCTAATCCTGTTTTTCTTTCCTTCTAAACTTACGTTGTTAATTTTTGGCACTCTTCGATATCCTTGTTTGTCATTTTTCTGTATATTGTCAGAAGTATTCTCTGCATTCACTTGATTCTTAAACAGCTCGTTAGCTGCGGTGAGTCAAGGCCCGGTCCACCAAATCCTTCCTTTTCACTCAGGCCCGTGATCCTTGGGCCTGAGTATCCCAAAAAAGGCACTCTCACATAGCTTAAGAATACAATTTTCATAACTACATATTTTTAAAATCTAGCCTCTGAATTGCATGTTTCTTTATGCTCTTAACACATATGTCAAATTTTGTGTCAATAAGATGTTGTGGGGCTAGTGAATTCGCGGCCCAGGCTCATTCTACATGGGGGCCCAGGGGCTAGGGCCCACGCCGAGGAGAGCCATTGCCGAGGACAACCTCCTGCTTGGCACCTCACGAAATGCCTGAGGAAGGGGGGAAACTGAGTTTAGGGGCAAGGTAAGGGAAAAAGCTACTAACACCATAATACCAAGCCCTGTATCTGACAAGTCCATGCTCTAAACCATACCTTTTAACTTTCCCAGCGACCCCAAACCATACTAGAGTATGGGTTGACAGGACAGGTCTGCACCCCGAAAAAAGAGTGAGACTTACACGTGAACTTGAAGGAAGAGAAGAAACACGGATATAAAAGGAAGAACTCCCCAGAAGGGGAGGAGGACTCTTTCTCCCCCCATAAAAAGAGGAGAGAGGGAAGGACACAAGGATCCTTGGACGGCGTCCGAGGACAAAAGTCCTACAACCCGTTCCAATGGAGGGCTTAGCTAGTCAAGTGAGGCCCGCCCGTACCAGAATTTCCATGGACGCCACGATCAAATCGTCCACCTGTGCCCAATGTCATGCCATTCGAGCCCACTCTCTACAAATCATATTGTTGGGGTCCATTGTATACGAGCCCAACGTTACTCTTGGGCCGTTAAACAAATCGTGTCCCTACAATTGGCGTCGTCTGTGGGAATGGCTTGCGCGTTGCCTCAGGCAACGGTGGAGTTAAGCTTTTGTCGAGCAAGAGTCTATGAGGATGCCTTTATGACCGGCGACACATTGTTGTTGTTCCAACATAAGTTCCCACTAGGGGCTACGCCTCGCAGTGCCAATGGCATGGGCAAGTCTAGGGGCTTCAAACATCAAGCTAGCTTCCCCCACCTTGTCCGAGGAGTTAACCTTCGGAAAATAAATAAATAAAGAAAAATACAAGTTTTGGACAGAACCAAGGCCTTGCATGGTCTTCGGACTCAAGCCTCTAGGGAAACCAACTACTTACAAAGAAAAATACAAGTTTTGGACAGAACTAAGGCCTTGCATGGTCTTCGGACTCAAGCCTCTAGGGAAACCAACTACTTACAAAGAAAAATACAAGTTTTGGACAGAACCAAGACCTTGCGTGGTCTTCGGACTCAAGCCTCTGGGGAAACCAACTACTTACAAGAAAAAATACAAGTTTTGGACAGAACCAAGGCCTTGCATGGTCTTCGGATTCAAGCCTCTGGGGAAACCAACTACTTACAAAGAAAAATACAAGTTTTGGACAGAACCAAGGCCTTGCATGGTCTTCGGACTCAAGCCTCTGGGGAAACCAACTACTTACAAAGAAAAACACAAGTTTTGGACAGAACCAAGGCCTTGCATGGTCTTCGGACTCAAGCCTCTGGAGAAACCAACTACTTACAAAGAAAAATACAAGTTTTGGACAGAACCAAGGCCTTGCATGGTCTTCGGACTCAAGCCTCTGGGGAAACCAACTACTTACAAGAAAAAATACAAGTTTTGGACAGAACCAAGGCCTTGCATGGTCTTCGGACTCAAGCCTCTGGGGAAACCAACAACTTACAAGAAAAAATACAAGTTTTGGACAGAACCAACGCCTTGCATCGTCTTCGGACTCAAGCCTCTGGGGAAACCAACTACTTACAAGAAAAAATACAAGTTTTGAACAGAACCAAGGCCTTGCATGGTCTTCGGACTCAAGTCTCTGGGGAAACTAACTACTTACAAGAAAAAATACAAGTTTTGGACAGAACCAAAGCCTTGCATGGTCTTCGGACTCAAGCCTCTGGGGAAACCAACTACTTACAAAGAAAAATACAAGTTTTGGACAGAAGTAAGGCCTTGCATGGTCTTCGGACTCAAGCCTCTGGGGAAGCCAACTACTTACAAGAAAAAATACAAGTTTTAGACAGAACCAAGGCCTTGCATGGTCTTCGGACTCAAGCCTCTGGGGAAACCAACTACTTACAAGAAACAATACAAGTTTTGGACAGAACCAAGGCCTTGTATGTTCCTCGGACTCAAGCCTTTGGGGAAACCAACTACTTACAAGAAAAAATACAAGTTTTGGACAGAACTAAGGCCTTGCATGGTCCTTGGACTCAAGCCTATGGGGAAGCCAAGTACTTAAAGGAAAAACTACATTACATGGACCTTAGAATCTATCCGAGGAGAACTCTCCATTAACAATTGGGTTAATTCCTAAACTGCATGGATTCTCAAGTCTGCTCTCGGATCCTCAGCACCAAAGGGATTGATGCAATATAGAGCAATATGTTGCCAAAAACACAATCGGAGTCCCCTGCTGCTCGGTCACCCCCTCGGATGAATTATTTAGAGTTTATTGTTCTCGGACGGTATTCTTGCACTTATTATAGAATATTCAGCTGTTATCTTGGTTAGTTTCCTAAGTTTAACTTACTATGAATTATCGTTATTCTGCCTGGTAATGTCGGTAAATTATAATTAGTTGGATTATGTTTCAAGGTCTCCTGCTCTAAGTATCATTGAAGAAAAACACACACGGAGCACACCCATTCACAAAGTAGTGTTGCAAAAAAGAAAAGTATTCAAAACAAGTAAATAAATTTCCTTTTTTATTAAAACAAAGAGATAGTACAGCGTACAATGAAAAGTTGGAATCAGCTTATATTAAAGCTAACTGCATAATCGAAAAGAAAGATACAAGAGAATAAGATAAAGCCGAGGAGGTAGTACAGAGGAGAGGTTGGCTGCTGCTTCAAGACTTTGTTTTTCCTCAACACTTTTACATGCCCATAACTCAGGCAGCAAAAGAACCCAGCGTGGGGCCTGCACCATTGAAGAAAAGGTGCAGAGAGAGCCCAGCTTCAGGCTAGAGCAGCTGAAGAAAAGGTGCAGGGAACCCAACTTGAGGCCCACACCGTTGAAAAGAAGGTGCCGGGAACCGGAAGTTGAGGAGCCTACACCAAAATTTGCCTGCGACAAGGCAGACGGCGCTGATGGCGGAAATTATTTCTTCTGACACACCAAAAATCTGGCATGACCAGTACCTGCTTTGGATTTTGACTAAAAGAAGGAGAAACACCATTTCTCCCTTTGTCTAGACGGAGTATTTTCTTGAATCTGTGCCCCCCATGCCCAGACCACGCTACCTTGAATCTCGTAAGGACCCGGCGCCGCTGTGGCGGAGGGAGTTCCTTTAACCCCAAGCCGCGCCTCAAACATATTATACTAAGGGAGGATAACACCGGATATGGAAGTTGTGATTATGGCTGAAGGATTGTGGTTTGGAAGGAAACTGAAGGATTTGTATGTAAGTGGGTCAACCTCCTACCCTATTTATTTAAAAGACAAGGAGGTGGCATTCAATTCACGCAGAGTCCCAAGGAATGCTACAGACAAAATGGTTTCGGCTCAATTCTCAACGCCACCTGCAACCATAGGATTAAAGGATTCTCGTGAAGGCGCATCTCGAACACTGGAACGTCAAAGGGTACCGCGTGACCAAAGACTAAAGGAATGCCTCTTGATCCGATGCATCTCCTCTGCAAATGGAAAAAGCCCAAACATCAAAAAGTACATAATCTGAGTGAGTCGTGATGTGGGCCCAGCATTATCAAAATCCTCATCCCCAACTAAAAGTCGAGCAGCAGGATTTTGAGGGGCTATTGTGGGGCTAGTGAATTCGCGGCCCAGGCCCATTCTGCATGGGGGCCCAGGGGCTAGGGCCCACGCCGAGGAGAGCCATTGCTGAGGACAACCTCCTGCTTGGCACCTCACGAAATGCCTGAGGAAGGGGGGAAACTGAGTTCAGGGGCAGGGTAAGGGAAAAAGCTACCAACACCATAATACCAAGCCCTGTATCTGACAAGTCCATGCTCTAAACCATACCCTTTAACTTTCCCAGCGACCCCAAACCATACTAGAGTATGGGTTGACAGGACAGGTCTGCACCCTGAAAAAAGGGTGAGACTTACACGTGAACTTGAAGGAAGAGAAGAAACACGGATATGAAAGGAAGAACTCCCCAGAAGGGGAGGAGGACTCTCTCCCCCCCCGGAAAAAGAGGAGAGAGGGAAGGACACAAGGATCCTTGGACGGCATCCGAGGACAAAAGTCCTACAACCCGTTCCAATGGAGGGCTTAGCTAGTCAAGTGAGTCCCGCTCGTACCAGAATTTCCATGGACGCCACGATCAAATCGTCCACCTGTGCCCAATGTCATGCCATTCGAGCCCACTCTCTACAAATCATATTGTTGGGGTCCATTGTATATGAGCCCAACGTTACTCTTGGGCCGTTAAACAAATCGTTTCCCTACAGATGTTATTTACTATATAATTTATAAACTTCTTTTTAATAAATAATTTTAAACTACAAAAACTTACAATTTAAACAATTGATTGATGATATAGTTATTGATCTTCAATCTTTTGGAAATTTTGCCAGCATAGAAGATATAAGAAGAAAATGTAATCCAAATGTGAAATTTTCAAAATTTATATCTAATAAAAAGATATTGATTGAAGTTGTAGCCTTGAGTTACAACAAAGTTTTAGACTTTTTTTTTTTTTTTTAATAATAAAAGTAATAAACATAATTTTTTGACTTGTGTAGATGATCAACAAAAGTAATAAACACAATCTAAACAAATTGATACGTTTGATCTGGTGCAGATGATCATTATTTTTTACATGGCTTACTATTATTGACTTGTGTTTCTAAGCAGTTTGCCCACATGGCAAACTTGGAAGCAAAAATTGTGTCAATTGTTGTGGCATTAGACTTTTTTATTAATAAAATGTAAGAATTAAATCTTTCTACTAAAGAGTAAAGAGGATTTGGATTTCAAAACCTTTAATTTAATTTTGGATTTAATGTAATTTTCCTCCTACATATAAGACAATTGTATTGGCCCTATTGGGTGATTATCACTATACCACAAGCAAATTATAGGATTTTTGTTTTTTTGGTTACAAGTGAAGGGAGTCAGCCTCCACTAGAGGCCAAAGGAAAAAGGGACCAAATCCTTTTTTAGGTCAGCAAAATTAAAAGTAACGTTAGGGATATAACAGAATGTCACAACAATTTCACAACATTCCAAAATTAACATACCAACTCATACATGTCACCACATTCTCCAATTTAAATTTCTTGGTATGCTAATGTAGGAATGTAATAAAATCGTTGTCCATACCAACTCACATATGAGCCACCACAATCTTTAATTTAAAATTTTTGGTGTGCTAATGTAGGAATGTAATAAATTGTTGTCCTTACTCCCTAGCATTACAGAGTTCATACGTGCACGTCTATAATTGTGGGGATAACCAATTTATATTAGGATCTTCTCTACGTAAAATGGATCCAAAAAATTCACAATGGAAGTCCCAAGCAAGAACCCAAGTTAAAGTGGAGCTATTATGGACAAGTCATCACTGGAACTGGACCTGTTAAAAGTTAGAAAGCCTACTCACTGCACTAGAAACTGGGGCTGTTTGGTATCAATGTTTAAACAACAGTTTTCAATGTTTAAACAACAATAAACACTTCTGACACATATTTTTATTGCACTCAAACATGCATTTTCATAACACTGAAAACTAAACACTGATACTAGAAATCTCCAACCAAACGGAAACTATTGGGGCTAATCAAAGGTGCTCCAATGGTTAAGGTAGACACAAAAGGACGAAAGGTAACCTGTGCTGGATAAAGAATCTAAATTCTCATACATTGGCTGGAATGAGGTTTGGACATTTTTAAGGTCTTGTTTGAGAGCATCATAGGAAACTTCCCGTGTTAAGTCTAATAGCCCATGCTCCTCGGGGAGCCCGAGGACTCCTCTGGGTATGCCCAATGCCAAAGCTAAATAGAGGAATCAACCCTGATGAAAATTGAGATATTGTATTTAATTGCAGTAAAAACAATATCAAGAGAGAGAGAGAGAGAGAGAGCTGTTCAATCAAATAGTTTGTCGGGTGTTAGCTATTTCAATATAAGACAGTCAATCAAAGCTGCGAAATAGCTGTTGCAACTTCCAAGCGTTTGTAGGTCCGCTTTATTAAGCTGCTTGTTGGGGAAAAGGGTTGCATATGCCAAACTTTTCCTGTCTCACAAACGCATCCCATGACATTACTAAAGAGGAGTACAAACTAACTACCCAATGTGTTACAATCAACCACAGAAAGGTATATGACATTAATTGGTGCTTTTTAAATTGTTATTTATATCAAATATCTTCTATGGAGAAAATAAGAAATCATCTTCTGGGTGAGGAAGCACCATTCATACCTCATTGCCACACTTCTCTATCAAGTTTTACTATAACACTACTCATCACCTTGTCATCGCTAATAAGAACAATATTACTTAAGGAAAAAGCTCAAACAATTTTTCTAATTTGCTTCTCAAAGCTAAATTGCTCACAGATGCCTCTTTAGATCTAAGATTCGAGGAGTCTACTGTACTGTATTTTGCTCACTGTTAGTACCTTTTGAAAGCATAGAAAATGCAGTTTCACTTAGCTAAAAGCCAAGATTTGATCTCAACATCAGAGTCCGAGGAACTTGAGTCGCTCCAGCTTTCAGAAGAAACTTCAGATGTCATCTCTCTTTGCAAAAATGAAATATAATTTGAGGTTGCAACTGAAATATTTGTAGATGTTGTAGCTTTATCTTTCTCTTTCAGTTTGTCCAACGTTGTTGATTGGGGCAAACGCAACTTCATTTCTGCCTTGATGCTAGAGGCAGAAGTACTAGTGATGCCACTGCGTACTGCTGCATCTTGGGTTCCAACAGTGCTGTCTTTTGCTTTCAATTCGTTTAAGGTTTTAGACTGGAGCAGACGTGCCTTCAATTCAGCCTTAATGCTAGAAACAGAATTTCTACCCATGCCGTTGGGTGTTCCAACATCTTGGAATTTATGCTCCTTTTGTTTTGATTCTTCTGAACGAGAGGCTAGACCACTTATAAAGCCTTCTGCCTGTGAAATGACTTTGGGGGAATAGGACTGCAGAGACAATCCAATATCCTCTCTAGCCCATTTGTAGACTGCAACTAGTTTTCCTTCTAAAGCTTCAATAAGAAGATCTAACTCACTCATTTCATATCGGAAGAGGAAAAATTTGTCACCCCAAGGGCAAGAACAGAGCTGCTTGGCATGACTCAGACATGAAAATTTGTTAGGATTACATTGACAACCTGCTGCAGAGAGGTGTAAATCATAGAAACACACTGCGCATTCCATCTTGCTGCTAGCATCAAAATTTTTGCTCATCTTCTGCAACTTTGAAGAGGTGCAAAGATACTTCCTCATAAGAGATTCACATTTAATACGTGACTACACAATAAAGAAAGATAAAACAAAGAATCCTGAATTAGGTTGCTTCAACCACTTTGTAAAGAACACAACAATATCTACTAAGCGCAAACCCAAAGCAGCAGCAAAAAAAATATTAAAAGGAAAAAAGGTTATTAAGAAAAGAAAACCTTAATTAAAACTCTACTCCTACCTATTGGAATAAAAAAGATAAAATGGTATCTATCTCATAACAAAGCTTGTGTGGAGCAATCTAGGGGTTACCTTGGCTGCTTTTGTTAAGATCCCGTCCTTTCCACACCCGTCCCTCCATCTCAAATTATGTAATGTATTATTGCTTCGCAGTGAAAACTCCCATTGTGCCTTCACAGCTTCCCTAGCTGCTCCAAGTAACAGCTTATCAAAGGATATTGATGTCTTTCTCCGCTGCTCACGATAGAGTTCCACAGCATTCTGCCCGAAGGGCAACCAGTCAAGGGGAGCAAAATTCACCGCCTCAACACAATTAAAGCCGCAATCAAATCCTGAATGATATGCTCCTGGAAGGATGAGAACAAACTCCCTGGGATACTGAATGCAGCGATAGACAGGTATACCCTCCGACTTTATCCTGGAGATAAATACCTCTTTAACCTGTATCAAAATTCATGTCATGAAAGATGTCCACAAAAAAATATATATATATATATATATATATATATGAGTGTGTTCTTCTTGTAATTTCTAAAATATCCAAGTAAATATTTGCTTTTCAACAAAGAAATTGTTGAGCCAATGAAAAATTTAACTGCAATGATATATTCATTGTTCCTTGATTATTCATCCTATTTCTCCCCAAAAAAAAATTTCACATCAGTTGACATTGTCAACTTGAGCATAGTAAATACACCGAAGACAACCATTAGCATGAGGGATCACTAACTCATATGGTGATAGATAGTACAATCACTGCAATAATTACAGTTTGAAGGGGTATGTCTGCATTTAACTAAAACTGGAAGGATCATGTGCATAATGAGAAGAAACAAATCAAAGCTTATGTAATCAGCAAGCAACAAAATAAGGAGACGATATGAATTTTTTTAGGGAAAGGTTTTGCTACATACTTGTATGCAGCAATTGCTGCATAAAGGATTATAAGGCGGCAAAAAGAAAGTGACAAGTGTCTAAGGGTCCATCTGATCATGTGCATTTGCACATGACCCTTGGACACATGTTGCTTTCTTTTTACTACCACATAACCCATTATGCAACAATTGTTGCATACAAGCATGCAGCAAAACCTTTCCCCATATTATAAGTGACAACATAAATATAAGGCAAAGAACTATTTTATGCAGTACAATATAGCTGCAGTGGCACCAATGGTGTTAAATCTACAGCATAGTTAGAGAATACGGTCCCTTCGAAAGTATAAGATCAAGGATAGAAACTTCCATCCAACTAGGAAGCCTTTTCAGGTTAGGGAATATGCAATTCTGGTAGATAATTTGGTCAAAAGTATTTTATTGCATTTTAAAATAGAAATATAATCTCAAAATCTTATTAGGACTTGCCTAATGGAAATTTTCATGTTTTCGTTTATTGGAGGCTGAGACATTGTTACCTCATCTTTACAGCATCTCTTTATCTTCTTTCTCCATTATTTTGCATTGTCATTCTCTGGACCGCAAAGTTACACAACAAAAACCCCTCTTTAGTTTTCCATCACAACACCCTAAACTGCGTTTCCCATTCCACATATCTCTCACCTGAGGCAAAGGTGGGCATAGTCATGGGAACCCATTTCCAAAAATTTGAGTCTCATTACCCGAGAAGAGAAAAATCCAATCCCCCCAGGGGAAGAGAATAAGATTCTGATGGCAATCAAATTGATTTTTGTAGCCTCTCTTCAATTTTATCTCCCATGTTACTCTCTCCCTTGCAAACCTCACCTCATTTGCACCCTCCACTGGTAATATCATACCCTCACCAGTCACCACCACAAGCGATCTTACCTTTAACAAACCATTCCTATTCCTTACATCTACCAAATATGATAAATGTATATATTTCAAAAACTCCCATTCTGAAGTGTCAGAAAACCCAGACAAGGGAAAGGGAATCAATTGGTTGCAATGGGAATCACAGTAATGGGAACCCCATTCCAATTTTCATTCTCACAACCAAACAAGCCTAACTTTGCTAAGATGTACCCTAAATTAATTTGTGCCCATAATTTCAGGCAGGGTAATTTTCAATAACCTCAAGCTTTCAGGTGTAAAACCTTGAAGAATCCCACAATGCCAGCCCCACAATAGCTTACCAAATAAGCATTGGATGACCAGTTTCCAACTCTATGTCAACCAACAAGCATATTTTCCAGAGGCAGAAATAGGTAATGAGCCAAAGAGATCATTACTATGATGTTTTGGTTCTTAGGAAGTTTGGGAAGAAAAGGAAGATGATGATGATGTTGATTTTAATGTTTTGGAATGCTTGAAAGTATCAAAACATGGAAAGCTACAACAAAAGCATAAGCAACTTGACAACTTGACATATTCTTCACAAGCCTCAGCTTCTAATGTATTGCTTGTATATGAAGGTGAAAACTGAAAACAGCAAGAGATCAAAGATGGCATATCCCATGAAAAGATATGAAAGATGTACTGACATAATCGAATTTCAGAGATATAATAAACAAGGTCCAGCCTTGAATGAACCCATAGTGGCATAAATTGGAAGGGAAATGACTAGTGCACACAAGCTGTTTACACACAAAGTTGTGTAATAGTTTTTGAAAAGAAGTCACAATTTCAATTTAAAAAAATTCCATACAACTTTGTGTGTAATAGGCATTTCTTAAATTGGAAAATCATGCATAGAAATAAGGAGGAATTACAGGTGGGAAAAAAAGCATTGCATATTTAGACCAGAGTATATGATGCTTCTTACAAAATTGTAAATATATGCATGCCATTTGGCTTTTGTGTGATGAAATTGAAAGTAAGCCCATCAAATAGAGGTAGATATGAACTCATGCCATTTTTTTAAAAAGAAAACAACAGGAACTTCTCTTTAGTGAAACAATTATATGAGAAGGATATTGCAACTCACCAGACTATTGCCTAACTCATGTTGCTCAACCAACAAATCTGGAAAGTACTTCTTCACAGCTGCCTCAAATTTAACATTATAGCTCCTTGGAATGCAATAGGATATTCTAGGAGCACCCAAATGCATGTAACGCAATAAATATAGGTGGTGCTCTTCAGTTTTCTGTTTTAGAAATCAATAGAATAAGATTGATAGGATGGATATTAAGCCAATTATTCAGGAAAAAATCTATTTACATCCAGCTAATTAAGAATCCAAGTATCTTACCCAATGAAGTGAGGAAAAGCACATTCCTATGCGAAGCTGAGGCACTACGATACCAGAAGTCTCCCAGCTTTCGAAAGAAAGGAAAGAACCAGGCAGTCTAGATATATTGTTTAAGTTCCAGCCTGATTCCAAATACTTAGGATAACGAGATGTCTCTACAGAATTGGAAACTCTTGGAAATCCACTGCCAAAAACCCCAGTGTCCAGGTTTTCACCAAAAAGCACCTAAAGAGTGGACTAGCATAACAATATAAACTGGCCGACAAAACAGAAATATGTACAGAAATGTTAATCAATGATCTCATTGTATAATCTCCAACATACCTCAATTTCTTCAGTTGGATTCTCAATGATACGTCTATATTCACCTTCAATATTTTCCACTGATGGTTCCCACTGATTTTGAAATTCGGTTGAATTTTTATCTGAACCTGTAACCTTATCCCCACTGCAAAAATATTGGCGCTTGAAATCATCTGCACATCGGTTAAAAGTTTCAAGAGTGAACTCTGGACCAGGTTCAGATTCAAAGACTTCAATATTAAAACGTCCAACAGTGTCACAGTTTGAGGTATCTTCATCGCCAGGATTATAGTCTGAACCCATTCTCAAACTTCTTCTCCTCTTACCCTTCACATTTTCAGAAGATCTAGACATTTGACTCTCTAAAGACTGATTTTGAAGCCCATCTATCCGCTGAGTGTGGCTAACAAATGTGGAATTTTCCCATATGCCCTTTTCCTTTATTAGGCAGGGAGGTTGCCAGGAAGGAGGAGGAACAATACGACAAATTCCATATGGTTCCACCCTAGGACGTATTCTTGCAATATACTCAACTGTGTCTTCAAATTCCTACAGCAAAAGGTTCAAAGTCCTCAAAAATTAAAATTACCACAAGAAAAAACATTTTATATTTTACAAAGTTACTGAGAACATATGAATGGAAGCAGAAATGATGAAATCCATGAATGTGATTAATAAAAGTTAGACAAGATATACTTCTTCTGTTGGGTGGAAAACAGGAGCCTCTTCAATGACTTCTATTCTTGCATCTTCAGGATGCCACTTTGCTGTTACCTGTTTCCAAAACTTCAAATGACCATGAAACTGACCACAAAAATCAAGGAACCAAGAAAATTTGCCTGATAATTCTTAAGAATTATCAAGTCCAATGGAAAGGTTGGAACTAGTACCTAATAATCAATAATACAAACAGAATAATCATTGTAATGAATGAAAGTCAACCTTCAGACAGTTATTACAATCTGGGCATCCATGAGAAACCCCTTTTGGAAGGCAAGTTTTCAAAGGAAAATTCTGCAAAAGAAACAAAGTACCACTATAATTACTGCTTCCAAACAAAAAAAATATCAAACAGTCACTACCTGTGAGATTTGAGATTACTACATTTCTCAACACATCAATTGTCCAGATGCAAAGTAACTATCAAATAGTCAGTCATTTTTAGACACATTCATAACTGTATGCTAAGTTTCAAGGTATAAATATAGACAGCCGAGTTCATGTTTGCCCATGTGTATGAAATTACCTTACAAAAATGCACCTGTGGACACCCACAAACTCACATAACATTTATATACAGATATGCATGCACAAACCTATGCGGCTGTGTCTATATTAGCAAGAGTTATTTTGTACAGTTCCAATAGAGTACAGTTCTTATTGACTAAGCTTCCATTTTCTTTTTCTGGAAAAGACTTAAGGAAATCTAGCACCCCCAACACCCCCCGCCCCCCTCCCCACCCCAACAAAAAAAAAAAAAAAAAAAAAAAACAGAGTAAGCCACAATTATCGCAATATGATTTTTTTTTTTAAGGATAAGTATCTCAATATGAACACATTAATCACCTACAGCTCTTTATTTAAATATATATAATATAGAAAACAACAAATGAAGAAATCATAATGTTCCACTATGGGGAAGATCAATACAATTTTAAATAATGTTATCCACATTATTGATGTCAACATTAAAGTCAATATCAATGTCGATATTATTATCATTATTATTATTCTTCTACTTTTTTTATATTTTCAATTAAGTCATTCATCTAATCATCTAGCATAATAACTCAACAAAGCAAAAGTGTAAGTACTTGAGGTGGGATATGCAGGTCCCCTTTCGCCATTTTTCACCCTCAAGGGCCATATCTACCATTTAAGTCATAGGCCACCATGTCTTTTCAGATGCCCCCCTATTAAACATGTTGATGCAATCACTCTTTAGTACCCATGACCAAACCATCTGTATTTTACTTCCTGTTGGTTTGTTCCTATCTAATTTTATAATTAACTACATAAAAGTACTTTCATTTTACTTCAATATCATTACCTGCATTTCAAACTAAAAGACATGATACAACTTTAATGTAATACAAAATTGAAATAAATACCAAAGTTTGCCCCTGTGCAGGTATGCTTCTTTACACATATTCTCAGATATTAAGGTTAAGATAAGAAATATGCATCCTTGGGTTTGGAAAAGGGGTTGGGGTGGGTGAGGACATCTTATCTGATACTAATAGTTATACATACAAGGTATTCATAATCAACACAAGTCACAGAATACCAAATTTCCTTTAATTTTACCACTATGAAACAGCATAATATATCAAAGCACCTATGCATGTTAAAGAGGAGAAGAAGAAGATCTATGACCATATCACGCTGTCCAGATTCAAATTCCTTTGGGCTATAATTGCTTTCATCAAAGAGTATCCATGGTTTGCGTTTGAGCATTCCTGACAGCTCTGCAATGTCAGTCTTGTCAAACATAGTGTCTGTCTTGATTGGCTCTTTTTTAGATGCATCCAAGGAGGAAATCGTATTATTGGTTTCATCACTTTTTTCAACCCTCTTAAGTACAAAGGATGTACGAGAGACAAAACCTGGAGGAGCCGAGAGACCTTCAACCTTCTCGTTATTGAGAGAAGACCTTATGTACTCTGGGCCCATCTGCACTATGATGTAAAAAAAATAAATAGAAGATTTATATATGACAAAACCCAAGCACTTTATGAATACAATAGATTAACAATCTAGTATTAACATATTGGGAAGATATTGGTAGATTCCAACTGTTATCCTCACTGATAACTGCTTAACAGCTCATACCAACCCAAAACTGGACCTTACAAAAAGCTTGTAATTTTCTACGGCAAGCCAACAAAAGAAGCAAAAATATGGAGAAGAAATAATTCTGTGGACCTCACAAAAAGCTTGTAATTGTCTGCAGCAAACCAACAAGAGAAGAAAAAATATGTAGGAAGAGAACAATGAAGGCCAACCACAAAGAATAAAGCCAATTCTACACACTCATAATGTACATGAGACATATCTGAACATATTGGTGAGTGAAATGAGTCTTTCAAGAGAATCTGATTACATTTGGAATCAGAAAGTGTTATTGGCTTTAGGTTATACTTAATGCAACTCCAAATGCATTCTCTAGTGTAGAAATCAACATGACTGTTAACTATCAAAAAAAGAAAAAAAGAAATCAACATGATGGTTGCCTTACAAAATTAAATAACTAAATTCTAATACTTCTCTTGTTTCCATCTCCTTTTATTCTTCTACAGTAATCTTAAGTAACAGGGTTGCATGTCAAATACTCAATCCCAAGTGCTTTCCTGCTAGGACCTTTCTTGATATTATGGTCGCACAACTGAATCATCAAAGCGTACAGCAAGATTTCACCAAGATAAATTAGTTGGCCCACAGACTGCAAAGTTGTGTTTTTGAAATAGTTAACTACATTAATCTTGTCAATATCTCACAGATTGTCCAAACCTAAAAGTTCTAACCCCCCCCCCCCCCCCTCCCCCCAAAAAAAAAATGTTTGCACATATTTAGCACCCAGCCCACGCTTGTTTCAAAAGCTTTCATGGGGTTTTACATTAGATGAAAGTACTTATTAAATTTGTTTGCAAGGACATAGCTCTCAAGTTTATCAAACAAGCAACTTCTTGCAAAAACATGGGACATCCCAACACCATTTTTTATATAAATTTGGCTGTTAGACAACCAAGAAAAACCACCTTTAAAATGCCAAGTAGTTTTATGATCGACTTTCCCTTTCTTCTCTCACATTTTTGTGACTTCAAAAATGGAATTTGAAGGAAATGGGCATTAAGCACATCATATTAGGTAGAAACTTACTCTCTACTCCATGCCAAATGACCAGCAAAAGAAGCAGGGAAAAAATTCCCCCAGAACTTTGTGATTGTAGTTGCTGCTTGCCATTGGGTGACAGATTTTTAAGGAAAATCAAGTGATAGATTTAGCATGTGAAAGCATGACATTAAGAAAATTTTCATCATTTGCAATTATATCTGATCCCAAGGATAAAAAAGTGGATCTGGATATGATATCATTCTGTTTTCTTTTCACTTATATAATGTTACACCAGTCGAATTCATCCCTGATCCATGTACTAGACAATCTCTCCAGATACATTTTCTTCTTGATAATATTTCATCTCTATTGGTTGAAAACATACCATAGAGAAATTTAATTTAATTATTTTTTCTTTTTCATTTTTTGAAAAAGAACCTGGTGGGTCCGAACCCACAACCTCATCCTCTACCATACTCTTACAAGGGGAGAAGATGCCATTTGAGCTAGAGCTCATTGGCAACAATTAATCAGATTCAAGATTCTTGAATATTAGTATAGATTTAAAAATTTAAAAAAAAAAAAAAATGAATGCATAATTGAAATATCATATATGCATTGTCCGATTACCATTAAGTCACATATCAAGTGACAACCCACTAACCATATTAACTACAATGAAAACTAATGTGCTGCTAGTTTAAAAGTTTCCTCCTAAGTTAAAAAAGGAATCTTTATAAGTCTTGACTCATAAGTTGTTCTTGACTTAATGGCACATCTAATTTAAATACAAAATCCTCACATGTATTAGACAGATCAAAATTAAGATGTTCAAACGACATGCTTCAATGTCACAAAATACAGCATTATTCCATCTTAACCAAAAGAAAATTATAAAAGTGAAGTCACAAGCATGCATGATTGCTCCTTCATCTTCCAACTGACTATTGGTAAGACATCATCTTAGAGTTTTCAAAACAAAACCTGAAAAATATTTTGCCACTTGTTCATACGATCCAATACTCAAACCAACCCTCATTTCACTAAATTGGCAAATTAGTCAACAATCACAAAACAATGCAGAACCAAATGTGAACCGCTAAAAATTGGCTGGACCGACAACCCTTTTATCAGTATTTATACTAAAACTACTCTTCAACAAAGATTTTCCACACTCAACCAAATGGAAGAGGAGTACTTTGTACAATTGTACCACCTGGGGTCATATAGACCAAAACCCGGGCTCAAATGTTGTTAACTGACAAAAATTGGATGGACTGACGACCATTTCACTGATATTTATACTAAAACTACTGTTCTAAAAAGATTTTCCACACTCAGCCAAACTTACCTGCAAATTTTGAATCATATATGATACATGAAACCCAAAAAAAAAAAAAAAAAAGGGTTTGTTCCAATTTGTGAAAAGAAAATAAAACTCACTATCAGTTTGAACCCATCATCAGCATGTACCTCACACTAAATATCTGTGTCAGTACTAAGAAAACAATAGAGAAATGTGCAATTCATAGCATCAAAATTTATAACCAAAACGGATTCTGAAAAAGAATGGGGTGGGACAAATTATCGAATGAAAAGCCTCGCAGGAATTCAAAAAATTCAGAAGATTGGCTACTTCAAAATGTTGAAGAAAGACTAATAAATAAACCAAAATGAAAAACAAGAACAATAGAGAGAGAATTTTGTAGAAACTTTACCTGAAGAAACCGAAAGCGTTCTTTAAGCTCTAATCTCTAATGCTTGTTTTCTGAGTTGCTCCGAACCGAACCCACGTATGATGCTCTAAATGGGTTTTCAGTTCTCACACCTTGTTCCTCTTTTTCAGTTTCCACTGGTCTGGTCGTATAACATGTTTGATTTACTAACCTGCCCTCGTTAGCTTGTTCTTTTACTTGTTGGTTTGTTTGTTTGTTTTTTTTTTTTTTTTTTTTTTTTTAATTTTTAATTTATTTATTGGGTTATTAATCTTTTTTTTTTTTTAATAGTAACGACTCACATAGTTAAACTTGTTGCACACAAACTACACCTCTCTATACATACCCTATGAGCGACCAATATACTTGAGATGTGTAAAATAGTTTGTGTGAAAATGAATACAACTTTTGTCAATAATTACACATTTCTACACAAACTTTGTCATAATTTTCCTAGGCAAATAGTGACTAATGGAGGAAAAAATATTAGTTTATCACAAATTGCAGTAAAATGTGTGTAAAATTGTGTGATACTAGCATTATTATGTGCTCTACCCAAAGTTTTAAAATTTAAAAATGGAACTGTTAAAATAATAGAAAAAAATTAAATTTTTTAGATTTAAAATCGTTTTCAAAAATAAAATAAAATAATTATGATGATATTATAATTAAAAAATTAATTAAATATTTTAAACAAGTTTCCAATGGTTTTTCAAAATTATTATAAGGTTAATAGAAAATAATAAAATATAAACAGTCAAAAGAGAAGAATGTGTTCAGTAATCCTCCGATGGAAAGTGGAGGAACTAGAGCTAAGGCTATTAACCAAGTTCAGATGGAAATTAGGCCAAGATTATAAGGTGGGTACTCGTGCTTTTCCAATATTGGAAGACCATCAAGTCAACCACACAAAAAATTAAAAATAAAAATAAAAATCTGTGTTATTATGAAATAAAGAGTCAACTATAGGCCAAAATCGGATCTGCATTAATTGAACCCCCAACCACTACGTGGTTGATTGATGGGGCTTGAATGAACTTGACTTATCAAGAATTTTTAAAGAATATGTGTGTTATTGTGGATTTTTTTTTTTTTTTTTTCAAGTTTTACCAAAACAAGTATTTAGAATCCATTAAAGCACTTGCAGCTGTGGAGTTAAATAGTTATATAACTATTTTATCTCCATCAAAACAAAAAATAAATAAATTATATAGCAGTGGAGTTAAAAGTATTTTTTTTAGATTCATTGATATAGTGCACAATTATCTATGGCTGTGGACTGTACCTTAGACCTAAAAAAAAAAAAATTATTCAAAGCTCGAATTAAAATAATTCAAGTTGTTTCATTTTTTTACATTCTTTTATTCTCACACCATGCCTCTCTCTCAATCACTCTCATTTGAAACTCCATCTCTCAAAACTCTCTCAAGCTCACTCTCTCAACGTCACTCTCTCAAGCTCACTCTTTCATCATCGCCAGCCCGACTCATTCTCAACGTTGCCGCCACCGAAGCTCGACGTCACCGACCCACCAGCTGTCCCAAACCGCCAATCAACCTCAGACCCACGCCGCCATCTGCCTCAGACCCACTTCTTTTCTACCGATCCACCACAGACCCACTTCTCTTCTGCTGATCCACTTCAAGTCAGTTGTCTCTGTCTTCTTCATGTGGATGCTTGGGATTTTTGATTTGGATATAACATCAAAGAATGTGGGATTTTTTATTTGGGTATAACATCAAAGAATGTGGTCAATGATTTCTTTTTCTTGTTCTTTCAGTTTATTATTTTAGATACAATAATTTTTTTGTTGTTCTTGCTCAATGAAAAGTTCTGTCATTTGATTTCAGAGCATCCATTCGTTTTGATTCAGAGCATCCATGAATGGACAGAATGTATTTGTATCAGAATGTATTGGGAATTTTTTGTTTGTAGGAATTTGTTGTGTGGTTTTCTTGTAATAGAAGTTCTTATCCTAGTTTTATGTTTTGTTGCACAAACAGAAGCACACAAAAAGGATTTATTGTGGTCATTTTAATGAGAAATTGTTAGTTTGGTTTTGAGATGCTCAAAAATGAATTTGTTATTTTCTTTATCAGTAGGATTAAGCTACATGTCAAATTAAGTATTTATGCATAATCATGTTCTATTGTTATAATTGTAAGTATTTTAAGTTTTGATATAAATGTTAGTTTGAGAATTTTCTGTGTGCGGGGAAGTTCACATTTTTTTTTTAAATTTTATGGAGTCACGTAGAGACACGGAGTTACGTAGAAACCTAACATATTTCACGGGTATCATGAATGGGGATATAGAAATTGACTCGCAACTTTTGGGAATGTCTCAAAATACTCTTATATCAGTTTCTAACTCTCCACCTCAAGTTGAAAATGCATCTTCTAAAAAAGGAAAATGGGGCTCTAACTTTAGTGTAGAGGAAGATCAACTCCTAGTGTCAGCAAGGCTCAATACTAGTGTTGATGCCATAAACAGTAGTGAACAAACACAAAATACATTTTGTCAAAAAGTTTGGGAATACTTCACACAGTACAATACATCTGGTACCACACGTACTATTATCTCCTTGATAAGTTGTTGGAGAATGATTAGTGAAAAGACAAATAAGTTTGTCGGATGTAGGGCTAAAGTTAACGCACATCATCAAAGTGGTATAACCAAACAAGATAAGGTATAAATTATATTGCAATAATGTTAACATACCCATTCACCAATAATTTGAAGATATTAATCACGTTATATTTCTTTAAATTTTTTTAGATTACCAATGCGAAAGCTTTGTATAAAGAGACGTACAAGAAACCCTTTCTTCTTGAACATTGTTGGCTCATGTTAAAGGACCAACCAAAGTTTGCCGATCCTAATAGAAGATCAAAAGCATCCATGCCTCCAACTCCGAAGTCAACATCTATTGGCGAAGGGGATTGTGGGTCCGGACTTGGTGACACTTCCAATTTTGAGAGGCCAATTGGTAGGAAGGCGGAAAAAGCCATCCGTAAGGACAAAACCACCGGAAAAGATGTAAGACAATATTTGACCAAGAAATTGAAATTTATTGAGGATGTAATTCGATTGGAAGAGGAAAAATTGTCTATTGAGAGGGAAAAACTTGCGATTGAGAAGGAAAGAAGTGAAGAAAAACTTAAGATTGAGAAGAAAAAAATTTGAGATGGAATACATGTTAGAGAAGGAAAGAATCATGATGAAAAATACAAGTAGCTTGATCGGAGCACAAAAAGCTTTTTATGAACAATTCCAAAGGGAAATCATGGCAAGAAGAAGTTCATGTAATTAATGGGTTTGATTGCATTTTGGATGTAGCTTAGGTTTTTATGTATTTTATAGTGACTTATGTAGGCCTTTATCTATTTTGGTAGTAACTTATGTATTTTGTAGTGGCTTATGTCACTTGACTTTAATCTTAAACTAGATGTATGTATTTGTGTTGTGACTTATGCATGAATTGGTTATATTCATTTTGTTATGGCTTATGTCACTTGACTTTAATCTTAAACTAGATGTATGTGTTTGTGTTATGATTTGTGCGTGAATTAGTTATATTCATTTTGTTGTGGTTTCTGTCACTTGACTTTAATCTTAAATTAAATGTATGTGTTTGTGTTGTGACTTATGCATGAATTGATTATATTCATTTTGTTGTGGCTTGCGTCACTTGATTTTAATCTTAAACTAGATGTATGTGTTTGTGTTGTGACTTGTGCGTGAATTGGTTATATTCATTTTGTTGTGGCTTATGTCACTTGACTTTAATCTTGCATCTATAGTAATAATTGCTTTCCAATTGTCTTGAATGTTGCATCCATGAATCGCTCTTTGTTTCGCAAGTTGCTTCTTGATGACTTAGATAAGGATGAGATAATTGAAGAACTTGTTATGGAAACATCACAACCTAAACGTCGTCACTCTATTTGACATAATCATTTGGTAGGCTATGAGAGGCATTTTCTTGATTATTGTGCTCCACACCAATATATCCACCCGCTTTATTTCGCAGGAGATTTCAGATGAAGTGTTCTCTTTTTCTCCGTATTCAATCTAAGGTAGAAGCTCATGACTCTTACTTTATCCAAAAAAGAAATGGTGCCAACAAACTTGATTTATCTTCATTACAAAAAATAACTGCTGCACTTAGAATGCTTGCGTATGGAGTATCGGGTGATTTGATAGATGAATATGTGCGGATTGGAGAAACTACTGCATTAGAAAGTTTGAAAAAATTTGTTACTGCGGTAATTAATGTTTTCTCTGAGGAATACTTGAGAAAGCCAAACAATGAAGACATTGCTAGACTGTTAGCTCATGGTGAACGCCGAGGTTTTCCAAGTATGTTAGGTTCAATTGATTGCATGCATTGGAAGTGGAAAAATTGTCCATCTGCATGGAAAAATCAATATTGTGGTCATATTCGTGAGCCTACTATTATTTTAGAGGCAGTAGCATCATATGATCTTTGGATATGACTTGCATTTTTTAGGTTACCTAGGTCAAATAATGAC
This sequence comes from Quercus robur, assembly GCF_932294415.1. Classification (NCBI taxonomy): domain Eukaryota; kingdom Viridiplantae; phylum Streptophyta; class Magnoliopsida; order Fagales; family Fagaceae; genus Quercus; species Quercus robur. Next base: position 42,316,708 of record NC_065542.1, read on the forward strand.
ATTAATGTGTTAAAGCGGTTACATGTATTTAATGAACTTGTTGAAGGACGTTCTCCTGCAGTACATTACTCAATCAATGGTCATGATTACACAATGGGATATTACCTTGCTAATGGCATACATCCAAAGTGGACAACATTTGTGAAAATAATCCCAGCTCCACTAGGACATAATCAAAAATTATTTGTAGCAGCCTAAGAGGCGTGTAGGAAGGATGTTGAGCATGCATTTGGAGTGCTTCAAGCACGTTTTGCAATTGTCCGTGGAGCTACATGATTTTTCCATCTTGAAACACTCCAAAAGATCATGAAAACGTGCATAATTCTCAATAATATGATTGTTGAAGATGAGCGAGATGATAATGAAGTGATAGACTTGGATTATGAACAAATTGATGGAGTGGATAATCCTCCTCTGCAAGTGTTACGTGAACAAAGTGATGGATTTATGTCATACATTGAGAGGTATGGATGCATTAGAGATTGAGAAATTCATTTTCAACCCTAGTTGGACCTCATTGAACATTTATGGCAATTGCAAGGCGAGTCATAGGAACTTGTGCAAGTGTGTGAGTTTTATTGTAATTTGGTTTGAGTTATATATGTGAGTAATATATGGACTACATTGTTCCTGCTATAATATGTGTTCTATTTTATATGTTTTCTTATAAATTCCTCTATTTCATAGTTCACATTGTTCCAAGATTGCTTCCGGACAATTGAGACGATAATAGACTATCATGATGATTGAGAAATTGCTTTAGTAAAAAAAAAAAAATGTATGAGTATAATTTGGGGTTAAAAAAATCACTTGCTAACATTAAACGATTATTTGCTATCATGTGGCGGTGGTGGCGGTGGCAGCGGTGGCGGCGGCGGCAGCGGTGGCATTGGCGGTGGAAGAGTCGGTGGTAACGGTGGTAATGGCAGCGGTAGTGATTATGGTGGCGGTGGAAGAGTCAGTGGCGGCGGCTGTAGTGGCAGCGGTAGCAGTTGCGGGTGGTTGTGATTGTTGTTTATTGTAGTGAATATATTATTTTATTGTAGTGGATATACTATTTTGGGTAAACTACATATTTGATCTCTAACGTTTATACTGAATGTCAATTTAGTCCCTAACCTTTCAAATGTGTCAATTTAGTCCCTAACTTTTTAACATTGTGTCAAAATGGTTTTTACCGTTAAATAGTAGATGGAAAATGCTGACGTGGCTAATGTTCAATATAAAATATTGATTTTAGGCCACATAAGACTGCCACCTGGATTGCTACCTCAACCTAACATAAATAAATAAATAAATACCCCAGTTTAGAAAACTCAATATTTCAACTTTTGAATTATTATTTTTTTTCATTTGTTCAGTGTTCCTCTCCGACCCAAATCAACTATGCCTTTACTATTTTTCTTCCTTTGTCAATGTTCCTTTCAACCCAGATCATCCCACTTATTTTTTTTTTCTTCCTTGCTCTTTCTCCAAAATCAACCTCTTCACATACATGATGATGATACAAGCCAAATCAACATCAACAAAAACTTAAACTGAGCCAAACAACCCAGATCAACTCCTCCACCTCTCTTCCAATTAATAAATAAGCAACCAAATGACCAAACAACCATGGATGACAACCAAATGGCCAGAGGATGAAAACCACCTCATTGATTCAAGGAGATGGTTGTGGTGGCCAAACAGCAAAATTGAGAGGCAAGCCTTGTTGCCAGAGAGAGAAAAAGGTGGAGGAGAAGACCAAACAGCAAAAGAGAGAAAGAGGCCAAACAGTGAAAACCATCTCGCTTATTCTCTCTCTCTAAATCTATTCTCCTCTTGGACTCTGTTGCTTTAATTGCTAGCATAGACTCAAGATAGGATGGAAGATTTTGGTGATTCATCTAATGGAATAAAGAGTCATGGGCATGAATCAATTGAGGTTTCATTGTGGGTTTGACAGGGTTTTGGTAGCGGTGGTTTGAGTGGCGGCGAAGGGTAATTTTTGGTTGGATTTGAGGATTAGGAAGGGGATTATAGTTGTGGGCTTTGGAATTTATGGGGTTGATACGATTTCTTGGTGGTGACATAGCTGTTGGATTGTTTTAAGAATTCATGGTTGTTGAAGAACAAACCCATCCTTTGGACTTCAATTAAACAAGGCATGTCGATCAGAACCAAACCAAAAATAAAAATAAAAATAAAATGATGTTTTTAGAAAATAGAACTGCAACAACACTAAAGTATAAAAAGGACAGTCAACAAAAATAAAAAAGAGATTAATAAGCCTAGCATTATTTGTTTTTGTTTTTTTTTTTTTTTAGGCTGACATGGAAGTCCAAATGGCAATCTTAGGTGGCCTAAAATCAATATTTTATTTTAACCATTAGTCATGTCAGTATTTTCCATCTACTATTTAACGGTAGGGTCTTTTTTGACACAATACCAAAATGTTAGGGACCAAATTGACACATTTGAAAGGTTAAGGATCAAATTGACATTTAATGTAAAGATTAAGGACCAAATATGTAGTTTACCCTATTATTTTATTATGATATTTATATTATTTTATTGTGTTGAAAGCTAAAATAGATCCACTGCTGCAGCATGTGTGTAGATAAAATAAATAAAGTAACTTTTTATAGTGCCAAATAGCTAAATTTTTAGCTCCACTACTGTGGATGGTCTTAACTACCTATAACTCTGTATAATGGTTGCTTCTAACTTAGATTCCACTCATTCTAGCAAAGCTTCTGTAGTCGAATCATTATTGAATTTCAGCAAAGCTTTCGCAATCAAATCAGAATTAAACTTTGGATTGGGCAAAATTTAGATAGAGCTTCCACATTAGGGCCAAAATTCTCTCAAAAAATGCTCACATTCTAACTAACCCTAACTCTCAATTTATGGAGAAAATTTAGCAGCGAAAAGCACCTTTTAGTCCTTACATTTTCAGGCGAATCCCATTTTAGTCCCTACGTTTTATTTTTACCGCTTTTAGTCCCTATCCTGAAAAACGTTTTCCGTTTTAGTCCCTGTCGTTACATCAAAAACGGAAAAAGCTGACGTGGCAAACGGTAGGAATAAATAATACTAAATTAAAGTTGATGTGGCCTAAATTAATAATAAAAAATGTTTTTTGGCATTAAAAAATGCCACGTCAGCATTTAAATTAAAAAAATTAATTTATTAATTTTAACTAAATAAAAAAAAATTAAAAACAGAATTAAAAAATAAAAATTATATGAATTGAGATCTAAGTGTGTCTTGAATAAGAACAATAAGAACACAAACCCAGATCCAAGAGCACAAAACTGGAAAAAAAAAAATTAAAGCAAAAAAAACTGAAATAAAAAAACCAAACAAGCTAAACTCTTAGAAGCATACTTGTGAACAGTCTTTTTCAACTTTTCCTCATCTAGAAACTGTAAGATCAAGAACACGAGCTCTCTACCAAGCGACGACATAGTAGCCGCCCACCTCTTGTTCGATTCCCAACAAACCAAAATCACCAAAAACACCACTAGATTTGCAAAAATAAAAATAAAAACTCAAAAGGGTTAATTTCTAACTACCTTTATTATTTAAAAAGAAAAACAGCACATAGATTCAATCAAATCTATACCCAAAACTAGACCGCTAAACTCCCATCCTTAAAACACAAAAAAAAACCCATTTTTACATACAAAAATTATTACCATGTACTTATTAGAAGACAAACATGTGCGAAGTAAAAATCAAGTAAACGAATAAATAAAAAAGTCAAAATGAAATCTGGGATTTTTTTTTTTCTTTTTAAATTTTTACTTAAGAGGATCACAAAAACAAAAGAAAGTTGCTTTAGACCATGTGGGTATCAAAGATGCAAAAGCCACATGGTGTGAGGGTGAGATGAGAGCAAAGCGACGGTGAAAATCAAAGCTCGGCGACGAGGCGAGCTCGACTGGGTCCTCATGGTGGCGACGGCGTCCTCGACGGCGTCCTTGATGGCGTCCTCGATGGCGACAGAGATCAGTGCAAAAAGAGAGGGAGAGACTAGAGTTTAGCTTGTTTGGTTTTTTCTAAGTGTATGTATCTTTTTTTTCTTTTTTTTTTAAAAAAAATTTCTGGGTTTGTGTTCTTGGATCTGGGTTTGTGCACTTGTTGTTCTTGTTCAAGACACACTTAAATTTCAATTCATATGATTTTTAGTTTTTAATTCTGTTTTTAATTTTTTTATTTAATTAAAATTAATAAATTAATTTTTTTTTATTTAAATGCTGACGTGGCATTTTTTAATGCCAAAAAATATTTTTTATTATTAATTTAGGTCATGTCAGCTTTAATTTAGTATTATTTATTCCTACCGTTTGCCACGTTAGCTTTTTCTATTTTTGATGTAACGGCAGGGACTAAAACGGAAAGCGTTTTTCAAGATAGGAGCTAAAAGCGGTAAAAATAAAATGTAGGAACTAAAATGGGATTCACCTGAAAATGTAAGGACTAAAAGATATTTTTCGCCAAATTTTAATCATTCTAAGAAAATCTGCCTAAAAATGCCTTATAGTTATTACCCAACGGACAATAGTATGCACTCTTACTTCTTCAAAATGATGAGGTATGGGCCGCTATTTATAGAAATTTTAGGATCAAGAACATTATGATCCATGTAGGATAATGTTACACTGATCATGATGATCTTTTACTAGCATCTTTTTCCACGATTAGTGTGCTAGCTTTGCACTTTTCATTCTCTAACATTACATCTTTAAGGCTTCGATGGGAAGTGCTACTGATGTTCAATTCAAATGATTTCAGTATCATTAGAAATATTGTGATTCTAAATTCATATGGCTCTGACCGTATGTTATTTGGACCACATGCCAGAGAGTTATGCATCACAGAGGTTGACTAGTTGGAAAGGATTGTCCGGAAGTTGATTAATATATTTTTTTCGCACACAATTACTCCTAATCTTGACCTCCAATGCACGAATTGGTAAAACCAAATTTTAGAAATTACCTTTACTTCAAGAAAGCAGAGATAATTTTGCAGTGTTGAACAAATTTGTGCGCAAATGACTCCTCAAAATCATTCCTTGCGCTTAAACTCCAATTGACAAAAGATGCTAAGGTTGTGTTTGGATATTAGGAATTGAATTTTAAATCAACTGATTTAAAATGCCTTGATTCTAAATTGGTAGATTTTACTTGTTTGGTTCCATTTTTTACATTAAAGGATTTGAAATTCTATGGTTGGAATACCTACAATTGGATTTATTTTAAATCAATAAATTAATAGACTCTTTTTCTCAATTATTTTCTCAAACTTCTTAATACATACAAGCAGGGAACATAGAAGTCAATCATAACCCCTCCTGAGCTATATATTCTCTAAATAATGTTGGCCCAAGAACATTAAATAATTCTGAAAATATGGCTTAATGTATGTTTTCTACAAATACGAAAACATCTTTATGTCGTGTTATATTTGAGTTTTGAGTAATTCTATGGTATCCTCCCATAAAAAAAGGGGAATGGTATCTATTAGTAGGTAATCTGTTACACCAGGTTACTTTTTTTCTCATATTTGACGGTTCCATTCTCACATTATGCAGTTCTAACATCACATGTGATAGTTCTTTTCTCACATTTGGTGGTTCTCTTACTTTTTTCTCACATTTGACGGTTTCATCCTTACATTATGCAATTTCAACATCACATGTGACAATTTTTTTTCTCAAATTTGGTGGTTCCTTTACCTTTTTTTCTCACATCTGATGATTTCATCCTCACATTGTGCAGTTCCAACATCACATGTGATAGTTCTTTTCTCACATTTGACGGTTCCCTTACTTTTTTCTCACATTTGACGGTTCCATTCTCACATTGTGTGGTTCCAACATCACATGTGACAATTCTTTTCTCACATTTGGTGGTTCCCTTACTTTTTTTTCTTCACATTTGACAGTTCCATCCTCACATTGTGTGGTTCCAACATCACATATGACAGTTCTTTTGTCACATTGGGTGGTTCCCTTACTTTTTTCTCACACTTGACAATTCCATCATCACATTATGCGATTCCAACATTACATATGACAGTTCTTTTATCACATTGGATGGTTCCCTTGCCTTTTTCTCACACTTGACGGTTTCATCCTCACATTGTGCGGTTCCAACATTACATATAATAGTTCTTTTATCACATTGGGTGGTTCCCTTACTTTTTTTTTTTTCTAACATTTGACGGTTTCATCCTCACATTGTGCAGTTCTAACATCACATAAAACAGTTTTTTGCTCACATTCAGTAGTTCCCTTATTTTTTCCTCACATTTGATGGTTTCATCCTCACATTGTGCAGTTCTAACATCACATATGTCAGTTCTTTTGTCACATTATGTGGTTCCCTTATTTTTTTCTCACATTTGATGATTCCATTCTCATATTGTGCAATTCCAATATCACATGTGACAATTCTTTTCTCACGTTGGGTGATTCCCTTACTTTTTTCTCACATTCAACGGTTTCATCCTCACATTGTGTAGTTCTAATATCACATTTGACAATTCTTTTGTCACATATAGTAGTTCCTTTATTTTTTTTCTCAAATTTGATAGTTCCATTGTTATATTAAGCAATACCAACATCACATCTGTTCTATTTTTGTTACATGTGATAGCTTTTTTTATCACATTTGGTTGTTTCCTTACTTTTTTCTTACATTTGACGATTTCATCTTCACATTATGCAGTTCCAATATCACATGTAACAGTTTTTTTCTCATATTTAGTAGTTCCCTTACTTTTTTTTCTCACATTTGATGGTTTCATCCTTACATTGTGTAGTTTCAAAATCACATGTGTCCCTTTTTTTCTCACATTTGGTGGTTCCTTACTTTTTTCTCACATTTGATAATTCCATTGTCTTATTAAGTAGTACCAACATCGCATCTGACTCTATTTTTGTGACATTTAGTGGTACCCTATTTTTTTATTCTCAAATTTGACCGTTCCATTATTACATTGGGCAATACCCACATTACTTCTAACCGTACTTTTGTCACATTCGGTGGTACCCTATTTTTTTCTTTACAATTGACAGTTCAATCGTCACAATAAGCACTACCAATATCACATCTGACCATAATTTTACATTTAGGCTTATCACTAAAGTAACTTTTTTACTTACTAATAACCGCTCATGACAATAGTAATTTTTTTTAAGTTATTAAAAAATTTAGATCTAAAATCGAAAACAAAAAAAAAAAAAAAAAAAAAAAAGGCATCCCATGAAATTAGCCCAACCACAATAATTACTCTTGTTCACCCAAAAAAAAAAATCAGTTGGAATTATCTTGGTTTCTTCCACAAATATTTGAATATACCAATTAACTTCCTACATATCTCCCTTGGTTGCTTCCATCACATTCAAGGGCATACCTCCCTATAAAATAACATAGTTGAGGTCATTTTCTTGATGTTTATATTTTTATTATTTATATATGATGGTGAACCAAAAATTAGACTATCTCCAATTTGTCCATAGTGTCGTTCAAGAATAGAAAGGTCATCCAAGTGCAAGAAGGTCGTCCAGTATGGAGTCACCTGGACAACCGCTAAACACTTAGAAATTTTTGGAGTAAATCTATATCCAAAGGCTTATGATTTAGACCACGTTCTACTATTCTGAAATAGGGGCAAAATTCTTATTCATCGCTCTAACTTTCCACTAAATTCTTAACTTCTGATGACAGTTGTAGAAATTAAGTCTGAATCTTCTCACTTCCATCCACGTTGAGGAAGTTATTAAACAAGTAACCACTCCAAAACTCACTATAAAATGACCCAGCCATATGAAATCAAAGTAAGTTTTTCACTATTTATAGAGTTGAAATTCCTGATTTCAAGAGAGAAAACTAACTTAAGCATCGGAAGGTTCTTGGTCAGTTCATCCCAATCACCTTTGATCTTGTGCTTCTTTCTTTCTAGGCCTTCCAAGCAATCTCAAGCCCATTGAAACCCGAAGCATTCAGCCTACTGATTTTCTATGCATCATCAATATATACTATAAAACTGAAGATGTATAACCTTATATGCTCTCTAATTGTTCTTATACAACATCTGCAACTTGATCACAGTTGTGTGTTTATTGTGGTGTCTAAGGTTGGAAATAGGGTGACTATACAATTAGCAAGTTATGGAAAAAATCTAATACAAAGATTGTTGACAATTTTAAAATATTCAGTAAACACTTAAAATTGAAACTATAGATCCAGTATGAAATAGTCGCCAATCAAGGCTACTACACTAGGTTTTATATTTTTTAGACATTTTCATTAGATTCACGTGTGCGAAAGTGTTAATTGACTGTGTCCGACACAAGTATAACCACCCCAACTAAAGTATCTATTCAGTTTTTTTTCATAAAATTATCATTATATTTAGGCCCATCTAAAACAAAATAAACATCCCAAAAAATTTCCACAATAACAAAAATTACCAATAGAAAAGTTAAAAACAATTAAGCACAATTGTTCGATTTTACCAAAAACGAACAACCCAGTCCTTTTTAAAAAAATTATCAAAATAATTTTGTCATTGAGAGTTTAGCATATCAACCACAATGATAAGTGTGAGCCTCATTTGAGTCAGCAGAGCCTCCACTAGCTAAGTTTGAGAGAGCCCTAACAGCAATGAAATGTTTTCATTGTTGAAGACTTATCGGTGCCACAAAGCACTTATCTCTCTCTCTCTCTCTCTCTCTCTGGGTTTCGCAAAATTTATACAAACTCATCATTCTAAAGCCATTTGGTATTTGTTCCTATAAAATATTGGAACATGTAATTTGAACATAAATTGGCTGTTAAAAGGTCAATTTTCATCTCTATACTTTGTTCAAATCAGCATGGTGGCAAGTCGGTATATTTTTTGCTAAGCAACTCTGGTTTGAATCCTTCACGCCTGCAATTTTATTTTTTTTGAATTTTCAATTTTCGGTCCATAAGCTGAAAAGCCCATAAGATCCTATGCCCAAGAAAAACCCTTGTTCATCCCAAATCTTCTTTCCTTCAATGTCGGTGATAATAGCCACCAATTTTCCTCTCTTTCTCTGCCCTTTTGTTCTAAGTCTCCACCGTTTCTCTTCACTAAAAATTTCAGTACAGCTCATCCTTATTCTTTAGTTTTCCATCTGGGGTTTTTGCTGATTGGCTTTTGTATTGCTAAATTGTTATTAATCTTATTTTGTTTTTGTTTTCCTTTTGGTGTCGTTGGGCTAGGGACAGACACAGGTGGGGGCCCGACCTTTCTGGCCCAATATTTTTTTTTTTTAAGTAGGTTAATTTTCAAAAAAAAAAAAAAAAGACTTGGGCCCCCTTACAAAAAGCTTGGACCCTCTTTGAAATTGTAACCCACAAAAACAAGGGTAGTGCAACTCACATATACAAGGGTAGTGCAACTCACGAAATTCAATCTCCCTTTCAATTAAAAATAAAATTCACTAAATTGCAGCATTTTCCAAAAAATTCAGTTATCAAATTATACAAATCACTGTCATTCCAGTGACCGAAAAATATCTTGTAGTGGAGTATTTCTAGCATTTTCTATTATTTTTGAACGTTGTTCATTTTCCATTGAAAGCACTAGATTTGATGCCAACTTGTATCGAATACGTTCCGACCAGCTCTCCTGAAAAAAGTAGACATTGTTGATGAATAAAAAGCTTAAGCAAATTATGCAAAAACGGTAAAATATACTTCCAATAAATATATTACCATCAAGGTTAGATTCTGTTTGATAATTTTTGTATGCATGTGCTTAATAACATACATGCCGCAATCATACCTGAAATATGAAAACAGTTAAAATTTTAAAAAACCAAAGCTTCACACAATAGTTATCCGTATGTGCAAATCTACAATCTAGTACGTACCCATTACTTTGTATAGGATCCAACGGGGGTGATTTCAATGGAAATTTGGTAATACTATTAGTATAGTTGTCTTTCTCTAGATAACTCAATAACTTATCGAGGCCTTTTACCTATCGCAAAGTGAGATTATAAGCAATTATTAAGTACAAAACTTAACTAAACCACATATCAAAATTATTATTGAAATCAATAGAAAAAGAGACATTACCACTATTTGCACGTTTTTTATTCGAATGTCTTGCCTAGTTGTGCTTGGCAAAGAGTCCAATATATGTATACATTTTTTTCTTGAACTAAAGTCAATGATACATAAGTACCAGTGACTATTACTGTCATTCATAGGGATATAAATCTACAAGTACAAACAAGCAATGTATTAGCATGTGTTAATTTAAAATACACAAGTGTGTTGAGTAAATTTACCTGTTCACAACACTTCAATCTTGACATATACTTGTCATCGTCCCTATATGTCCTTTTAAACCATTCTAGTGTGGGATTACCGTCTTCTTCAATCATTTTTTGCTACAAACACACACACACACACACACACACACACATATATATATATATATAGAAATAACTAAGGAATTAAATACTATAAGCACAACCCGAAACATATATAAAAAATGAAAAGTAATGTGTTAATTAAATACTATACACACAACCAAAAATAATAAAGCAAACTTACCGAGAAATGTGTTGGCAAATGCCACGCATATAGTTCTCCACACTTTTTCTCTTCCAAAGTCATCATGCAAATGGTCAAGTTAATAATCTAGCATAAAATATTATTGTTACAATTAGTGAATAAATAAACAAAATTAATATTATATTTTCCTATTTTAATTTCATAAACTAACCTGACTGCTTATCCATTGGTTAGGGAGCAATGAAAAAAAAGCCGCACGATCACTATACTCATATTTCATGTTAGCAAGAACTTCACTGAACATTATTCATTGACATATTATTTAGTTAGATCTTATTCAAAAAATGCATTAATATTAATTTCTATATATAAACAAAAATGACAAACCTCCCATCTAGATTTTTATTGAAAATATAATTGCATATGATCTTCTCCAATTCAGTAAATGGCACGAACTCATTGATACTCTCCTCATCAACCAGTCCAGATTCCTAAAACAATATAGTATATAATAATTAACATAGGAAAATATGTTGTATTCACACCCTAATTTATTAATGTACACATTAAATGATTCACCTGGGACATATCTTTGATTTTTTTCCTCTTTTTCAAATTCGGAACTACAACTTGGGAGGTGACAATTGGGCTGCGTTTTAGAGATTTGATGACTTTACTCTTGGCAGATTAGGTACTCATGTTCATAGTGGAGGAAAAAAAGTCCAACTGGTTTCAAGATACAAAGAGGAAAAGTGATAAGGAGCTCAAAAAATAGAGTCCCAAAAGATTATCAGGAATTTTTTATATTCTTTAAGTAAGTTTTTATTCACATAAAAAAGAGCAAAGATGAAACACCATCAAATACATGGGTTGTGAACTGAAGGTGTATCTAAATCCAGCAAACTAGAGACAAAATGACCACTTGTGGGAGCCATCCAATCATACAAAGTATGTAGAAAAATCAATTTCACAGCCAACATTAATCATTCGAGGACTTCAAATGTCCAATTATTTTGTTCCTTCCAAATAATCCACATGACATAGAGGGATTGCATTCCAAATATCACCATTTTTTTGCCTAGAAAACTGCCCCTTCCAACATGCCAACAAATCTACACCCTCTTTGGCATAACCCACCGCACCCCAAATAGGCATAAAATGAAAGACTACAGATTTCTATCCATAGAACAATTTAATAATAAGTGATCATAGACTCCCCAGCTTGCTTACACATACAACAACAATCCACTATGATAACATAAGTATGCTTGGCACAAGAACCAAGTTATGGATGAAAATTGGAAAAAAAATGGATATGTTGGGATATTTTGATCATGTGAATTGGGATTTTTTGATGTATATGTTGCAGTGCTGTAGTTTCTTAGAGAAATTGAGAAAATGGATAAGGTATTGCATTTCAACTGTAAAGTTTTCTATCCTGATCAATGGTAGCCCAACTGATTTCTTTGGAAGTTTTAGGGGGCTTCGGCAAGGGGATCCTTTATCTCCATTGTTGTTTGATATTGTGATGGAGGCATTAAGTCGTATGTTGGATGTGGCTGCCTCCGCTTGGGAATTCTCAAGCTTTTCTGTGGGTAGTACGGCTGGTCAATCAGTGATGGTGTCTCACCTTTTATTTGCAGATGACACTCTGATTTTTTGTGATGCTGAACCTTCTCAGATTGCTAATTTGAGGGTGATTCTTGCTAGATTTGAGGAGGTGTCAGGGCTTCATATTAATTTGGGGAAATCCGAGTTGGTACTTGTTGGTGGGGTACCCAATTTGGAGGTTTTGGTGGGTCTGTTGGGGTGTGGGCTGTCTTCTCTACCCTTGAAATATTTGGGCCTTCCATTAGGTGCAAAATTTAAGGACTTGTCTGTTTGGAATCCTATCCTAGAGAGAATGGAGAGGAGATTAGCAGGTTGGAAGAGAATGTATTATCTAAAGGGGGTAAGGTGACACTCATTAAAAGCTCACTATCTTCTTTACCTACATACTTTCTTTCCCTTCTTCCTTTACCAAGTAAGGTGGCTAAGCGTATGGAGAAATTACAGAGAGATTTTTTGTGGAATTGGATTGGAGGTGAACCTAAAATTCATTTACTTAATTGGGCCAAGGTTTGCAGGCCTTTGCAGGTTGGGGGGTTGGGTACCTTTAATTCTGCCTTACTAGGTAAATGGCTGTGGAGGTATGGCTCAGAGACTGATGCTTTATGGAGGAGGGTTATAGAGGCAAAATCTGGGAACATTTGGGGTGGTTGGTGTACGAAGAAGGTGACAAGTCCTTATGAGGTCAGCTTGTGGAGATACATTAGAAGTGGCTGGTTGAACTTATCTAAACTTCTTGTTTATGATGTGGGGGACGGTACTAGAGTGAAATATTGGAAGCATGTGTGGTGTGGGGATTGTACCCTCCAAGAGGCCTTTCCGAAGCTTTACTGTCTTAGTAGGTTAAAGGATTCCTCGGTGGCTGAAGTTATGGGTTGGTCGGTTGGGAGATTTCATTGGAATGTGCAATTTCATCGTCCACCACAAGATTGGAAAGAAGAAGCCTTTGATCGGTTCATGGAGTAGGTATATTCTTCGTCAGTGCGGGGATTTGGCCCAGATAAGGTTTGTTGGAAGACTGCAAGGAATAGAGGTTTTGAGGTTAGAGGTTATTATAGTTCCTTCTACCCTCCTAATCTTGTTTCCTTTTCATGGAAAATGATATGGCAATCGAAGGTTCCTCCAAGGGTACTTTCTTTTCTTGGTCTGCTTCTTTAGGTAAGATCTTAACAATAGATAACCTTCGTAAAAGGCGAGTGATAGTGCTTGATTGGTGCTATATGTGTAGGAGGTGTGGGGAGTCGGTGGATCATCTTCTACTTCATTGTTCCATAGCTTGGGAGTTGTGGTCTTTGGTTTTCTGCTTGTTTGGTATTCAATGGGTTATGCCTCATACTGTTCTTGAGTTGTTTGAGGCTTGGGAAGGAAAGTTTGCGCGACATCGTCACATTGATGTTTGGAAATTAGTGCCTCACTGCTTGATTTGGTGCATTTGGCGTGAAAGGAATGCTAGAAGCTTTGAGGGTTGCGAACGCTCTTTGCTGGAGATTAAATCCTTTTTCTTATGCACACTCTTTGAATGGAGTGTGATTTTTTCTCATTTTTCTTGTTCTTCCTTTTCTATTTTTCTTGACCGTTTTTTTTTTTGTTTCTTGATTTTTGCCCCCATAGTACATCCCCAATGTACTCGGTTTGTCAATTTTTTATTATTAATAATATTCTTACGTTATTTATCAAAAAAAAATAAAATACAAAAAAAAATGGAGATAATAAGTGAAAAAATTAAAATAATACTTCTTTAATTAGAAGAGTAACTAAGGAAATGCAGTGAAGTTAATCAAGAAGAGTTTCTGAATAAAAACCATATTCTCAAAAATTTGACAACTGCTAATTTTACTCCCCACAAACTTGTTTCGAATCTAACTGTAGCTATAAACTAGTTGATGTTCACTACACCGCACTTGTTTTAGCCAAAGCATCAAACTATGCAAAACCTACTAAATCATCAAAATCTATAAAGTATTCAACACCCCTAGGCCTTGGCATAGTAGTAGCTTTTACATCAAGTAGAGGAAAAAGCGTTGAAATGATTTTTCAACTTTAAAAAATTTAAAATTTAAAATTTGAAAAAAAAAAAAACGTAATAAAATGAGATTTAACAGCTGATAGTGTAGTTTTAAAATAATATAAAAAAATTAAATTAAAAAAAAAGGGCATCAACAAATATCCAATACTGAAACCAACCCTCATTTCACTAAATTGGCAAATTAGTCAACAATCACAAACCAATGCAGAATCAAATGTGAACCGCTAAAAATTGGCTGGACCGACAACCCTTTTATTGGTATTTATACTAAAACTACTCTTCAACAAAGATTTTCCACACTCAACCAAATGGAAGAGGTGTACTTTGTACAATTGTACCGCCCGGGGTCATATAGATCAAAACCCGGACTCAAATGTTGTTAACTGACAAAAATTGGATGGACTGACGACCATTTCACTGATATTTATACTAAAACTACTGTTCTAAAAAGATTTTCCACACTCAGCCAAACTTAACTGCAAATTTTGAATCATATATGATACATGAAACCTAAAAAAAAAAAAAAGGGTTTGTTCCAATTTTCGAAAAGAAAATAAAACTCACTATCAGTTTGAACCCATCATCAGCATGTACCTCACACTAAATATCTGTGTCAGTACTAAGAAAACAATAGAGAACTGTGCAATTCATAGCATCAAAATTTATAACCAAAACGGATTCTGAAAAAGAATGGGGTGGGACAAATTATCGAATGAAAAGCCTCGCAGGAATTCAAAAAATTCAGAAGATTGGCTACATCAAAATTTTGAAGAAAAACTAATAAATAAACCCAAATGAAAAACAAGAACGATAGAGAGAGAATTTTGTAGAAACTTTACCTGAAGAAACCGAAAGCGTTCTTTAAGCTCTAATCTCTAATCTCTAATGCTTGTTTCCTGAGTTGCTCCGAACCGAACCCACGTATGATGCTCTAAATGGGTTTTCAGTTTCACACCTTGTTCCTCTTTTTCAGTTTCCACTGGTCTGGTGGTATAACATGTGTGATTTACTAAGCTGCCCTCGTTAGCTTGTTCTTGTACTTGTTTGTTTGTTTGTGGTTGATTGATGGTGCTTGAATGAACTTGACTTATCAAGAATTTTTAAAGAAGATGTGTTATTATGGATTTTTTTTTTTTTTTTTTTTTATAAGTTTTATCTAAACAAGTATTTAGAATCTATTACAGCATTTGCAACAGTGGAGCTAAATAGTTATATAGCTATTTTAGTTCTACCAAAACACAAAAAGCAATCATACAGCAATGGAGTTATAGGTATTTTTTTTAGCTTTATTAATACAGTGCACAACTATCTATGACTATGCACTGTAGCTTAGAGCTAAAAAGAAAAAAAAAATTATTCGTAGCCCAGATTAAAATAATACAAGTTGTTTCATTTTTTTACATTTTTTATTCTCACATCGTGACTCTCTCTCAATCACTCTCATCTGAAACTCCATCTCTTAAAACTCTCTCAAGCTCACTCTCTCAACATCACTCTCTCAAGCTCACTCTCTCAACGTCACTCTCTCAAGCTCACTCTTTCACTGCCGCCAACCTGACTCATTCTCAACGTTGCCGCCATTGAATCTCGACGTCACCAACCACTAGTCGTCCCAAGCCGCCGATCAGCCTCAGACCCATGTTGCCATCCACCTCGGACCCACGCCGCCGATCCACATCAGACCCACTTCTCTTCCGCCGATCCACTTCAAGTAAGTTGTCTCTGTCTTTTTCATGTGGATGCTTGGGATTTTTGATTTGGGTATAACATCAAAGAATGTGAGATTTTTTATTTGGGTATAACATTAAAGAATGTGGTCAATGATTTCTTTTTCTTGTTCTTTCAGTTTATTATTTTAGATGCAATAATTTTTTTGCTGTTCTTGCTCAATGAAAAGTTCTGTCATTTGATCTCAGAGCATCCATTCGTTTTGATTCAGAGCATCCATGAATGGACATAATGCATTTGTATTGGAATGTATTGGGAATTTTTTGTTTGCAGGAATTTGTTGTGTGGTTTTCTTGTGATAGAAGTTCTTGTCCTAGTTTTATATTTTGTTGCACAAAACCAAAAACAGAAGCACACGAAAAGGATTTCTTGTGGTAATTTTAATGAGAAATTGTTAGTTTGGTTTTGAGATGCTCAAAAATGAATTTGTTGTTTTCTTTATTAGTGGGATTAAGCTACATGTCAAATTAAGTATTTATGCATAATCATTTTCTATTGTTATAATTCTAAGTATTTTAAGTTTTGGTATAAATGTTAGTTTGGGAATTTTTTGTGTGCAGGGAAGTTTACATTTTTTTTTTTCTAATTTTATAGAGTCACGTAGAGACACAGAGTTATGTAGAGACCCAACATATTTCACGGGTATCATGAATGGGGATATAGAAATTGACTCACAACTTTTGGGAATGTATCAAATTCTCCTATGTCAGTTTTTGATTCTCCACCTTAAGTTGAAAATGCCTCTTCTATAAAAGGAAAACGAGACTCTAACTTTAGTGTAGAGGAAGATCAACTCCTAGTGTCAGCAATGCTCAATACTAGTGTTGATGCCATAAACAGTAGTGAACAAATACAAAATACATTTTGTCAAAAAGTTTGTGAATACTTCACGTAGTACAATACATCTGGTACCAAACGTACTATTATCTCCTTGATAAGTCGTTGGGGAACAATTAGTGAAAAGACAAATAAGTTTGTCAGGTGTATGGCTAAAGTTAACACACATCATCAAAATGGTATAACCGAACAAGATAAGGTATAAATTATATTGCAATAGTGTTAACATACCCATTCACCAATAGTTTGAAGATATTAATCATGTTATATTTCTTTTAATTTTTTTAGATTACCAATGCGAAGACTTTGTATAAAGAGACGCACAAGAAACCCTTTCTTTTTGAACATTGTTGGCTCATGTTAAAGGACCAACCAAAGTTTGCCAATCCTAATGGAAGATCAAGAGCATTCGTACCTCTAACTCTGGAGTCAACATCTATTGGCGAAGGGGATTGTGGGTCCGAACTTTGTGACACTTCCAATTTTGA